>NW_020838017.1:80996-214555 GCF_003676395.1 Aethalodelphis obliquidens
ACACACACACACACACACACACACACACACACACACACACACACACAATGGAATATTATTCAACCATTAGAAAGAAGGAAATCCCGCTGTTCACGACAACATGGATGGGCCCTGAGGGCGTTATGCTAAATGAAATAAACCAGACAAAGAAAGGCGAATACTGCATGGTAACATATAAGTGGAATCTAAAAAAAAAAAAAAAAAAAAAAAAAAATCGAACTCATGGTGATTTTGATAAACAGCAATTCCAGTGGAGTAGTGGTGACGGAGCCAGATGAGAGCGAGTTGAAGAGTGAATGTAGACCCTTCTGGTCAAGATGGTGGTATTTCACATGTTAAACCCCTCTTCTCTGCTCCAGCTCACAGGCATGATAGGTGGAAGTGGTAGGCAGATTCCCTCTCTTATTGCTGGGAGGCAGCTGCCCAGCCAGACTGCACTTCCCAGGCCCCTTGCTTCTAGATGGAGCCGTGTGGTTAGTTCTTGCCATTGGACTTCAGTAGCGGAGTCCATGTGCTGTAAATAGAGGAGACACAAGATGGAAGCTGCTTATATCTTCCCCAAATTACCACTAGGAGATAATTATCATTCAGGTGAGAAACGCATTTCCATTGTGTTTAAGCCTTTACATACTTTTGCATTTGTTTGTTAATAAAGTTAACTAAGACACAAAACATCAAAACAATGTTAAAATGATATAAGTGCAGGGCTTCCCTGGTGGCGCAGTGGTTGAGAGTCCGCCTACCGATGCAGGGGACACGGGTTCGTGCCCCGGTCCAGGAAGATCCCACATGCCGCAGAGCAGCTAGACCCGTGAGCCATGACCGCTGAGCTTGCGCATCCGGGGCCTGTGCTCCGCAACGGGAGAGGCCACAACAGTGAGAGGTCCACATACCGCAAAAAAAAAAAAGATATAAGTGCAGCCCCAAGTTGGACAAATAGAAAATATCTTTGTGGTCTTTACACACAAAGTGAGTCTAAGGCTGCAGGCTCAAGGATCCAGGCTCTGAACCCATCACTTGGCCAAGGCAGCCTCAAGTTCAATTCTTTACAGAACCAGGAGCTGCGACTTCTCCAGAGTGACTTTTCCTGTGTCAAGCTGTGTTCTGGGGACAGCAGAGGGACTTGAGACAACCAGGAGTGAGCTCCTCGGCCAAGCCTCCTGCTGTTGGATCAGCAGTATCACCAAAAACAAGAGTATGGCTACCCATCTAAGGCTTGCTTTGAACTGGAGAGCCTGGTGGATTGGGTGGATGCAGTTAAAAATAACCAGGCAAGGGCCTCCCTTGTGGCACAGTGGTTAAGAATCCATCTGCCAATGCAAGGGACACGGGTTCAAGCCCTGGTCTGGGAAGATCCCACATGCCACAGAGCAACTAAGCCCATGCGCCACAACTACTGAGCCCCTGTGCCACAACTACTGAAGCCTGCGCTCCTAGAGCCCGTGCTCTGCAACAAGAGAAGCCAGGACAATGAGAAGCCCGCACACCACACGAAGAGTAGCCCCTGCTCGCCACAACTAGAGAAAGCCCGCGTACAGCAATGAAGACCCAACACAGCCAAAAAATAAATAAAAATTTTTTAAAAACCCTCATATTTAAAAAAGAACAAAAACAGGCATGAGCACTCTATCATTCTATCTTTATCATCTCTATCTCTGTCTCTATCATCTCTGTCTTTACCTTTATCTCTATCTCCCTCTCTCTCTGTAGCTCTCTTTTTTTTCTGTAACTCTCTTTTGTTCTGTCTCTGTCTCTCTCACCCCTCCTACTGAAGATGAGTCTGTATATTAAAATTCCAGAGCACAGAAGTGAACAACATCATGAAAAAATAACCAACAAACTGAACAGATAGGAAAATTAATTCCCGAAGCACTTCAAACAGTAAAGTAACTTAAGTATATTTGTTTCCCCCAAAGAGATAAAGGAAAGAATAACACCCATAAAGCCAGCATAAGAAATTATGAATGAAAAGCAAGAGTTAAGAAGCCATCTCAGAATTCGGAGTGCTCTTCCTGACCGGAGAGTTCTCCAGGCCTGGCCCGCTTGTCCCTGATTTCTTGCTGCCCTTGGCCTGTGCTTCTCCACCAGTGGAAGTGAGGAAGGAAACCCAGAGTTGTGTGCTCCTGGCAAGACACCCACCTCTCCCTCCCAGCATACCCCTCTAACACTCCTGTCTTTTTCAGCATTACTGAGGCTCATTATGCCTTGGGACCCTGTTGACCTCAATCCCATAATAATCCCGGGTCATATAGGTTTCTCTTTCCCTTGATGAATAAGGCAACCCCCTCACTCCCTAGCCCACTCCCCTGATTTATTTTTTCTTCATAGCACTTACCACCAACAGGTACAGTCTGTGTTTTACTTTGTTTTATTTACATATTTTACTCATTTACTCATTTTACTTCAGAGACACGTAAGCCTGTGTATTTTATTACTGCCGAGTCTGCAGAGCTCAGGATGGTGCTGGGCACACTATAGATGCTTAAATAAATGTTCTTCAGTGAATGAATTGAAAGCAGATGGAGATTTTAAAAACTAATTTAAAAGGAGCAATTATGAATTAAGGGAAGAAAACATTGAGTCACTGAAATAATAATTAAAAATGTAGAGTGGGTAAATGCAAGACTAGATCCAACAGAAGAGAGAATTGATGAGTTGGACGATAGTGTGAAGAAAGTGACCCAGAACATAGCTTAAAAATACAAAGACGTTGACATTACGAAAATAGATTGATAGGCTCCAAGACATGCCCAGTAGGAGTCAGAGAAGTAGAGAATGGAAGAGGCTCAGTATTCAGAGAGAATTTCCCTGATTTGCAGAAAGACATGAATCCTTAAATCTTCAGATGAAAATGCACAGTAGGTCTCTAGCAAGATAAATACAAATAAACCCATCCCTAGACACATTATAGTAGAATTGCAGAGTATCAAGGATAAAGGGAAAAATCTAAAAGGCTACCAGGGGGAAAAGAATGGCAGGCTGACAGCAGACTTCTGTGAGTAATAAAAGGTGCCAGAAAGCAGGGCTGAGGTGAAATAACTCACCAAAGTGCTCAGGAAAAATAACTGCAATCTATTCACAATTAAACTTTCAAGAAAGGGGTCTATAACTAAGACATCTTCAGACATACACAGGCTAAGAGTTTATCACCCGCAAAACCTTGCCGAAAGAATTGCTACTGAATCTACTTTAGCGAGAAGAAAAGTGAACCCAGATTAGGAGTGGAGTATAGCAAGAAGGGTAAGCACCAATGTCAGTAAAATGTGCTGGTAAAACAAACTAACTGTTGACCATTTCTAACAAGAATACCTAGTATTTTGTGCGGAAACAGGAGTGAAGTGAGGAAGTGATGGCAGCATGTCAAGATAGTTCTTTGACAAATTCATGTCGTGAAGAACCCCAGAAATGGGGTCACAGTAGGACTAGATGTGGGTCATTATCACATACTTATGCATTTCACATCCCCCATTCTTTTAGAATAATCTTGATTAGATTAATGTTCAGTAGAACAATATTCTGAATGTGTGTACTGTTTAGAGCTGAAACATGCAGGAAATGTGACTGTTTTTCCTTTTCTACAAAACCTTTCCCTGCAGGTAACCCTTGTTTTGAGTACTTTTTGTTCACTTGCTTATTTTTCTAAGTATTTTTAGTAATCCAATCTCACAGTCCATGAACACTTTTCTAAATCTCCTCTTAAAACATTTACCCACATCAAAGAGTCTATCAGTTTCTCCTTCTTGAAAATGTCCCTCCTGTAGACTTCTTTCAGTTTGGGTGGGCCGCCTAGCTGCCATGCTGGGATCTCCATTTACCGTCGTTCTGAGGATCCCCGTTGGCCTTCCTCACCTTGGGTCTCCTGGTTCCTGTATCCCACGTTTGGTTTTCTCCATCCTCTTTCTTGGGCCATGCTCCTGTTTTCCTCTGTATTTCTTTGCTTTGTTTATTGCCTTGTTTTGATTGAACCTATCCTCTGAGAGTAGCTGACTGAGAAAAGCTGAATGGGAGTTTATGACATTATATATATGTATTTTTAGATGTTGGGGGTAGGAGTTTATTAATTTATTTATTTTTGCTATGCTGGGTCTTCATTTCTGTGCGAGGGCTTTCTCTAGTTGTGGCAAGCGGGGGCCACTCTTCATTGCGGTGCGCGGGCCTCTCACTATCGCAGCCTCTCTTGTTGCGGAGCACAGGCTCCAGACGCGCAGGCTAGGTAGTTGTGGCTCACGGGCCTAGTCGCTCGCGGCATGTGGGATCCTCCCAGATCAGGGCTCGAACCCGTGTCCCCTGCATTAGCAGGCAGATTCTCAACCACTGCGTAATGAGGGAAGCCCTATGACATTACATTTTAATCACTGTAGTGGTATAATGTCTGGATATCTTATAGGGCGAGTCTACCAGCCCAGCCCAAACTTCCTCTTCTTCAAAGATACTATGGCCATTCCTGGCACTATATTTTCCCATAAGTTTCCATTCTTTTGCTTATTAGTCAACAAATATTTATGCAACAGCTGTTCTACAGGGACGTTTCTAGGCTCTGGGCACAGCAAAGAAGACAGACACATTTCCTTCTTTAATGGAGCTTAAGTCACATGGAGAAGACAGACAATGAACAACCACAATATATAAAAATATACCATAATGTCATTAAAAAATGAAGCAGAATTGAGGGATTCAGAGTGATAGGGATTGGAGGGGTATTATTTTACCTAGGAAAGGCCTTTCCGTGGGGGTGATGTTTGAACAGAAACCCAAAGGAAGCAATGAGACCAGCCATGTGAAGATTGTGAGTATACCAGGTGGAAGGAACCTACATGACAAGGACTCTGAGATTTGAGAAACAGTAAGAAGGCCAGTGAATGGAGGGAGTTAGTAAGAAGGAGAGAATTAGGAGATAAGATCAAAAAGAGAGGTAGGTCAGGTCATAGAGAATCATGTAGGTACGATAAGGACTTTGGATTGTATCCAGGGTGCACTGTGCATCCAATTGGGGATCTTAGCAGTTGAAGGACACTTTTGATTTTTTAATGAAAAAAATTTTTGTTTGAAATAATTTTAGATTTACAGAAGAGTTGTATAGGTAGTAGAGAGAATTCCTGTCTACTCTTGGCCCACTCTGCTGCCCAGTTTTCCTCTCACATTTGGGTAATTCACAGGCACACAGGGGTTAATGTGTGGTTAGGACATGGTGACCTATGGAGTTCAGTGTAAGAATCTGGATTAAACACAGGTCGGGGGCTTCCCTGGTGGCGCATTGGTTAAGAATCCGCCTGCCAATGCAGGGGACACGGGTTCAAGCTCTGATCTGGGAAGATCCCACATGCTGAGGAGCAACTAAGCCCACGCGCCACAACTACTGAGCCTGCGCTCTAGAGCTTGTGAGCCACAACTACTGAGCCCACGTGCCACAACTACTGAAGCCCGCATGCCTAGAGCCTGTGCTCCACAACAAGAGAAGTCACCACAATGAGAAGCCCGTGCACCCCAACGAAGAGTAACCCCTGCTCGCCGCAACTAGAGAAAGCCTGTGCGCAGCAACAGACCCAACACAGCCAAAAAATAAATAAACAAAATAATTAATTTAAAAAAATAGTAGGTCAGGATCTGCAGGTAGATCTCAAAGCCCTACCTACCTCTCCAGCCGATTTTTAATTTGCACACTTTCCCAACAGGAAGGGGCACATCCCTCAGCAGCATCCGCCCCGTCTGCTTTGCTCAGGGGCTCTCTTCCTGCAGCCCCAGGATGTCAAGGTTTCAGAAAAAGAAAAGTTCCTCATCACAAACCATCAGGATTTTCATAATTGTAAAACTATGTTATTCTACCCTGCAGTTTTTCTCTCCGGGCTCAATGCCTCCCTAGGATTCTGGACACACTTCCTTCCTTCTTTCCTCCCTCCCTTCTCCTCTCCCCTCCCATCCTATCTTTCTCCCTCCCTCCTTCCCTTCCCCTTTCCCTTCCTTCCTTCCTGGGATTCACATGCTCAGTGATGGATTCTCTCTGCCATCTGCTGTTGTGGGTGAGAAGGTGGGAGGGCCCCACAAGTCATTGCCAGACCAGCTGCCTCACCTCGCTGGCAAAGTGAGGCCCGTCTGTGGCACCCTGGTGAGGAGTGTTCACGGTGATGATAGGAGAAATTTCATTTTCTAGTGTCACTCCACAGCTCACAGCTCACATCAATGGAGTTCTTTGCTTTCCTGGGTTTTGTCAGTCACAAACTCTGGGGGTTCTCTTCTCCCTCGTTCTGGTAGAAGAGGGGTAGGCATCCAAAGCTGGGAGAAGGGAGCTCTGTATTCTACAAATATAAAGACATAAAAAATGCCTCTCATCAAGATGAAGTGATGAGAAAATATGCAAAACCTGGGGGCAGAATTCCTTTTCAGGGAGGAAACATTATTTAGCAAAACCGCCTGATAAACCATTTGACCTGTGAAATGATAGATCACAGAGTATGGCTTGAATAGTCTAAGAGAGAGATAAAGACACTTTGAAAGTCTCTGAATAACATACACTACTATATATAAAATAGATAAATGACAGGGACCTACTGTACAGCACAGGGAACTCTACTCCATCTTTTGTAATAACCTATACGGGAAAAGAATCTGAAAAAGAATATTATATATATATATATGGAACTGAGTCACTCTGCTATACACCTGAAACTAACACAACGTAAATTAACTATACCCCAATAGGAAAAAAAGAGAAATTAAAAAAAAAAAGAAAAAAAAAGAATTTCAGAGAGCTAGTGGGAGGTATTTAAGAAGGAGATAGAGGAGGTCTGAAGAGAAAGAGGTGGTCCAGAAACATGGCAGAATTCTGGAGCCTGGGTAGAAGAGGTCACTAATGGGAAGAGCTGAAGAGCTCTGAAGAAAGGGGTCTAAAAATTCTACTCTAAATCATTAGCTAAACTGGATTACAGTGTAAACCCCTGTCCTAGCCTGCTGAATCCTCAACAAGATCTACTGTGCACCGTTATCATGTATAAATGGTATTTGTTGCCAATCAAGAAAAGGAGCTGCTTTTGCTCTCTGTTTCCTTTGCAAAGGTCTCCACGTGCAACCTTCCTGGTCACGAGGAAGACAGGGAATGGGAAGGGGCACACTGGTTTGTATCAAGCCCCATCTTCCCATCCCCATATTAATTTTTTCCATATTCGTTTTAAGAGCTTTGCATTTAGAAGGAAAATCATATCAGCTCCAGCTGCCGTTGTTTATATCACTGGGTAGGGAAGGAGTGAAAGCTCTATCAATGAGTATAAATTGATAAGATTTCTGATCCCCTAGTAGGAGCTACCAAAAAGCTCCAAAGAGGAAGAAGGGCTTAGACTTTAATGATGATTTTCCCATCAGGAAAAAGCCAGTTAGATATGAGAAATGAGGGGGCAGTCACTGGGTGCAAGGAATGAAAATGAGAAATGGATTTTGAGCTGAGTTTTATGAGGCTGCTAGCTTAGGTCTGAGCTAACTTGGCATTTTAAGAAAAATATCTGGGAAGAGGATCAGCAGCAGAGCAGACGTAGGTGGTACTAAATTCAATGGAGCTCCCATCACCGGAGAGATCAAAGACAGACTACAAAAGATTAGGGTGTTCGGTGGTCATTAGGCAGGAAATAATGAGAGAGGAGGAAACCATAAAAACTAATCTAATTATAAACTTTGTGCAGAATACATTAGTGCTGAAAAGATCACTGGGTCGGGTTGTGGGCGGGCTGGTGATAAATTAGTAAACAAGGAAGGTTTTGCGCAGACTTTGCATCATATCACCAACACCTAAACTCCTGGGTCTCTCCCTCGACCCTATTGGGTGGGAGAGGGAGGTGCTAGTGAGATTAATTTCTTGGAGAATTTAGAACCAAGATGAGATGAAGATACCTTCCTGACATGTATGCTTCCAGTGGCTCCATAGAAAAGCCTTATCCTTTGTGGGGAGGAGCTATTCTTCTTGAGACATGGGGTCCCGCGGGAATGGGGTATGCTCCCTTACGGTTCCAGGGAAGGGGTGATTGCTTCTACTTCCATTCTCCCTGGAACTTCCTGCAGCCATAGAGACAGGGACAATGACGGGAGGGAAGGAGAAGCCTAGTGACAGGAACTTGTTTGTAGTACCCCGCGATGCAGCAGGAAAGGATTTATTCTGCAATAATTAGGTGCAAGAAAAGGCACTTAGATTTACTTTTTTAAACATTGCATTTAGGTTTAGCTCCAACTCCTATTTATCAGGATTTTGAGTAACTCAATCTCAGTCATGTATTTCGGGGGCAGGGGAGGTTGGGGGAGGCTACCACTTCCTAAAATCATTCAGGAGTTCTTGGGGGTTAAGACATATGCTTCTCAGGACATTGGAAGGGAGGCTGTATCAGTTTCCTGTAGCTACTGTAACAAATTAACACAAACTTGGTGGCTTAAGGCAAAAGAACAGCTTTTCTCACAGCTCTCGTAGCCAGAAGTCCTAAAGCAAAGTTGTTAGCAGGGCCATGTTTCCTCTGAAGGCTGTAAAGGAGGATCCTTTCTGGCCTCTTCCAGCTTCTGGTGGCTGTTGACATTCCTTGACATCTGTTGGTTTGTAGCCACATCACTCCAGTCTCTCCCTCCATCTTTCCATCACCTTCTCCTCTGTGTCTTCTCTTTTCTGTCTTATCCCCTCTTTCTCTTATAAGCATACCTGTGATGGCATTTAGGGCTCACCAAGATAATCTAGGGTCTCAAGATCCTTAACCACATCTACAAAGATCCTTTTTCCAATTAAGGTAACATTCACAGGCTCCAGGGACTTGACATGGATATGTTTTGGGGAGCCATTTTTAAGCCTACCACAAGGACCTTCTCGTTTTCAGTCTGCTTTTGCACTATTGAGATGCAACCCTGTCCCAGAGCACGTGGTCCTTTTCAAAGCTAGCACACAGAGATCTCCCAAACCTTTGTGTTAATATCCTGTCATCCCAGGTCTCTGCTATTCAAGAAAACTCCACTCCCTCTCCCCTCTTCAGTCTCAGAGATCTTTCTCCAGGGCCTTGATGTCTCATTGCAAGCCCTGTCTCCATTCTCCACTGTTTACTCCTCCAAAAGAACTAGACTACCCGAGCAGACTGACCCTTGCTGGCGGCAGAGCGCAGCCTAGAGGGCTTGTGTGGGTTACTGGGGTCAGCCAAGAAAGATGTGAGCTGAGCAGTGATAGAAAAAGACTGAGCTATAGAAAGACTAAAAGACACGGCAGTAATGTGCTAGCCTATTTATCCTTGAAGGTGCTGGAAAACAAGCCCGCATGGATGACAGTTGCTTAGGATGGAAGAATAGGAACAAAGACAGGAAGATGATAATAATAATAGTGATAATAAATAATCTAGTAATAATAACAGCATCTACCAGATATTGACTATTAATTATTACTATACACTATGTTAAATACTTCTATAGACATGTCCTTAGTTCATCATCAGAACTTCCCATTTTACAGAAGAGAAAACTAAGACTCAGACAGATTGGGTAAGTTAGTCAAGGTCGCCCGGTTAATAAGGCAGAACCAGGATTGATACTAAGATTTGTGTTTTTTCATAGGCTGTACTTCTTGGCTAATTATGAAGAATATTGCTTTCCTATGAAAGCCATTGTTTTGTTTAGCACATATACCTAACCGATCCAAATATTTTCCTCACCGTCTTGATGGGTTCCAGGAACGTAGGAAGCCCTTTAATAATGTGATACGGGTACAACTCATCCAATATTCCCACTGAATCTCTGAACTTACTGCTTTTGCATCCTGAGAGTTTAAGCTCCTCTAGTCAAACAATGAAATTCCACAAATCACTGAGGAAAGTAGAAGCCCACATCTACAGAGCTTCTAGAAAACACTATTGGCTCTGCAAACATCATTTTTCCTTATCAGTAAGGGAGTATAAAATTCTTCCTATGTAAGAATAAAATGATGCTGCTAAGACTAATACTAATAAAGCTATACACTTATTGGGAAATTCCTCACCGGCATCCTATGGTTGAGGTTCTGGAATGCACCTTTGTGGTTTTGTTTCTAGCTCTGCCTCTGACCCACTCATGCAAAAGGCCATATGACAGAGCTGAGCATTGGGCTCCTATTAGCTTTAGTTGTTAGAAAAGGCTTCTATTATGGAGTAAAGGGAGGAGATGAAGAACCCACGTGACCTCAAGCCTAAGTGCTGTGAGACTGGAGAAGTTAGGCTGTTAGGCTTTTTACAGCTTCTCAGAATATTGTTTTTTAAAAAATCCTTCCTTTATTTCTCATTTTAAAGATAAGTGCTTTTTATGTGAGTTTGTGATTTAGAGAGAAATGGGAGAGGCCAAATTTGGGTCTGTTTTAAAACATGATTCTCGTGTCTGAAAATCACATAGTGGAAGAGTCTGAGCACCAAAGGCACTTTTGAGAGCCCTGGTCCAGTTCCCCCATCTGATGATTGAATGCCCTCCCTCCCTTTCAGGACTAAAGTGGAGAATAATGTTAATCTGTTGGATCAGTTTCATATTTTAGAGAGATCAATGAGAGTGAAATAATCTCCTAATTCATATTTGCTTTAAAAATTGTAAGAATACTTTTGGGTAGGAGATAAGTTGAAGCAAAACTGCAATGGATTGATGACAAAATAAAGATGATGTTGGGAATTTCCTGACGGTCCAGTGTTTAGGACTCCATGCTTCCACTGCAGGGGGCATGGGTTCAGTCCCTGGTCAGGGAACTAGGATCCCGAAAGCTGCGTGGCGTGGCCAAAAAAAAAAAAAAAAAAAAAAAAAGAATCTAAATAAAGATGATGTCCCCTTGCTAAAAAGAAAAATATTACAAAGGAGTATGACCCTAATGTCATTTTCTTTTAATGTGGTCATATATGTGAGTACATATTTGCAAAGCTTGGAGGAACCTACATTGAATGTCATTACGGCTTTACACTTGCTCAGTGGTGGGAAGATGGTTTTTTAAATTTTTCTTCTTTCTTTTTTCTCTATTTTCCAAAATTTCTTAAATAAACATAGGTACTTCTAAACGCTTCTGACATGGACATTGACAACAAGAAATACAGAAAATAAGTAAGTTGCTGTCTCCTCTGGGGTGCTTCCTGTTTCCACTCAGATGCTCTGACCCCCTCTGGGGCCTATACAGGTGGAGTTGGTTTGGGAAAACCCACTTCCTGGCTTTAGGTGTTGACTGTTTAAGTTCCAGAGACCCCAGGGGTGACCCTGTCGGTTGTAAATGAATCTTCATCTCTCAAACCTTACATCCAACCCATTTGCAAATCCTGCATCCTCTACATTGAACAATATCCCCAGTCCTGTCTCTCCTCACCTCTCTCTACCTATAGCAATTCAGCCACCGCTTCCCTGGACTACACAACAGCCTCCTACCCGGTCTGCCTGCTCCTCCTTTCGCCCCCTCACTTCACTGACCACATGTGTAAAGGCAGGCAAAGTGAGCCTTTAAAGATGGGAATCAGATCACTTCACTCTCTTGCTCAGAACCCTCCAGGGGTCCTCGCCAAGCCCAACAAGACCCCAGCGTTCACTCCATCTCCTCCTCTTGCCTTCCCACAACTTCCACTTCCGGCCTCCTTGTTTTCTTCAGAGCCCCAGGGTTGCTCCTATCCTTGTGCTTTTCTTTTTCTACCTCGAAATATTTTCCTCCAGATACCCACCTCTTTTATCCTTTAGGTCTACATGTGCTCCAATGTCACTTCTAAGAGAAGCTGTCCCTGACCACTCCATACAAAACAGGACCTCCATCCCTGTCTCCCTTTTTTCGCTCTATTTTTCTTCAGAACACGTCTTTCTTCTGTGCCTGTAACAGTGCCTGGCACACAGCACTGAATATATCTTGTTGATTAAATAAATGAATGAATGAATAATTAATATATATTCACAATTAATGCTAAAATGGATCGAAGTTGTGCTTTTTGTTTCCTTCAGAGGAAAACCAATATGTACTTATCTTCTATCATAGAAAACAGTGAAATGAAGTAATTGCTGAGTCTTTTACTCCCAGGGACAACTTTTACCTAAATGACCTAGAAAATTGAGATCAAACTATATTTTGACCCAAATATAACAAGAACTGCTTCAATTTCCTTCCTCATTTTGTCCATGACAGCCACGTCCTAGTTTGCTAAGATAAATTAGATTTCAGTCATGAAATACAGTCATGGATCCTCGACCTAACTAATGATAAGTAAATGGAGTTTTCATTTTATCTCTTTTTAAAATGAAACCTTAGATTTATACTCATAGCTGTTCGTGTACTTGAGACAAACATTTATACGCACCAAATTATTTAAACAGAGAGCTTTTAATTCTTAAGTAATCCTATTTATATAGTAAATGCTTTACCTATCTATCTAAAGAGCTCCTGGTTCTTTGTTTATTCATTGTGTACGTGACCGAGGTCTGCCTCTTCCCTATTATGAGGGTATTTTTCTCAATTGTGCTTAAAAACATGGAATTTGTCTCATGTCCTCACCTGAGTCACATCCTTAGTGGCTATTGCTTTTCACCTCATGCTCTATTCCTTCAGTTCAAGACAAAAATAAAAAATAAAAAATTAAATAATGAACTGGAGAGAGATTTCATGTTCATGAATCAGAAGAATCGATCTTGTGAAGACATCAGTTCTTCCACCTTGATCTATGGATTCCACTCAATCCTAATCTAGATCCCAGAAGTTATTTTGTGGATATTGACAAATTGATTCTAAAGTTTACATGAAAAGGCGAAAGAACAGAATAACCAACACAATCCTGAAGAAGAAGGCAAGTTGAAAGGCTGACACTATTCAAGACTTACTATAAAGCTACAGTAATTAAGACAGTGTGGTACTGGTGAAAGAATAGACAACTAGATCAATGGAACAGGATGGAGAGCCCAGAAACAGACCCACACAAATATAGTCAACTGATCTTTGACATAGGAGCAAAGGCAATACAACAGAGAAGATTTTTTTTCAACAAATGGTGTTGGAATAACTGCGTGTCCATATGCAAATAACAACAACAACAGACCAACCTGGACACAGACCATACAACTATCACACAGATTAACTCAAAATACATCTTAAACCTATGTACAAAATGCAAAACTGAGTAAGTTCAAGAAGAAAACAGGAGACAAGTCTAGTGACCTTGAATTTGGCATTGAGGTTTGTTTTGTTTTGTTTTATAACCACTGGACTCTGATCATTTATTGAGCATCCAACAAATAATTAGTTGTACCAGGCCTGTATGGGAAGAACTGAGGACTCAGTGGAGATGCACAGAGCCAAAGTCCCTGCACTGGTGGATCTACAGTGCAGAGGGCCATGTATTCTGGTGGATTTCATCTTTAGAAGGTGCTTGTTAGGAGTTTTAACCCCACATCTCAAAGCTGGAAGAAACCTGAAGAACTCAAGCTTAAATGACCCTCTATTTCACCTTCATCCCATTTAATGGGGGAATTCTCTCTGCAGCATCCCCTCCTCTTCCCTGGGGCCTTACAGCCTCTGTGTGGCATTGAGTTTTTAGATCCACAAAAGAAAAAACTTGATAAGTTGGACTTTATTAAAATGAAAAACTTCTGCTCTGTAAGAGATACTGCCAAGGGAATTAAAAGACAAACCACAGAGTGGGAGAAAATATTTGCAAAACTCATATCTGATAATGACTTGTGCCCCAAATATACAAAGAAATCTTAAAACTCAACAATAAGACAAAGGACCCATCTTTTAAAAAAAAGGCAAAATATCTGAACAGATGCCTCATCAAAGAAGACATACAGATGGCAAATAAGTATATGAAGTGATGCTCAAGATTGTTTGTCATTAGGGAATTGCAAATTGAAACAATGGTGAGATACTTATTAAAATGGCCCAAATCCAAAAAAGTGATGGTAACAAATGTTGAAGTCTTTCTTAATGTGCATTTAGAATATATTACATGTATTATATATCCTTGTGAGAGCTGAGAAAGAGGATATTTACACCACAAAAATAACTAATAAGATTACTCAAGAATGATAAAGAATTTCTACATATCAACAGGAAAAAGAAAAATAACCCAATATAGAAAAATGAGCAAAAAGTATAAAAATGTATTTCACCTAGTACAAACACAAATACATAAAAGGAGGTTAAGTGCTGGGGGATTGCATAGCATGTAAACAATTGGACACTATTTTATACCAATGTGATTATAAAAATTAAGAAGTCTGACAATGCCAATTATTAGAGGCAAAAATGGTCATTGGAATCTCCTGTATATTGCCACTGGGAAGTTAAAATAGCACAACAACTTGGAGACTAATTTGGCATTATCCTGTCCATTTGAACGTTTGCATATTTGCAATTCCACATATAGGTAAATACCCAAGAGAATCCAGCACTTGTGCATCAAGACACATACACAAGACTGTCCATAGAATTCCTGTTCTAGATAGTTAAGAAAAGAAAAGAAAAGAAAACAACTCAATGTCTTTTGACAAGAGAATAGGTAAATAAATTGTGGCATAGCCGCACAATGGAACATCATACCACAGAGAAAATAGCTGAACTCCAACCAAATGCCACAACTTGGGTGAATCTTAGATATGTAACGTTAAATAACCAACAAAATTAAACAATCTATTGGTTAGACATACATATATATGGGATAAAACAAAATGAAAAAAGAAAAATGGGTACGGGTTTCCCTGGCGGCGCAGTGGTTAAGAATCTGCCTGCCAGTGCAGGGGACACGGGTTCGAGCCCTGGTTGGGGAAGATCCCACATGCCGTGGAGCAACTAAGCCCGTGCACCACAACTACTGAGCCTGCACTCCAGCCCGCGAGCCACAACTACTGAAGCCCGCGTGCCTAGAGCACGTGCTCTGTAACAAGAGAAGCCACCACAATGAGAAGCCAGCGCACTGCAGCGAAGAGTAGCCCCTGCTCACCGCAACTAGAGAAAGCCCGTGCACAGCAACGAAGACCCAACACAGACACAAAAAAAAAAAAGAAAGAAAAGAAAAAAGGATATGAATGATAAACACAAATTCAAGGTATTAGCTTCCTGTAGGAGGCAAGCAGGGGAATGGGATAGTGGGTGAGCACACAGATAGGTATGTATCACTGGTAAATTTTTAACTCTTGGGTGAGATTAGCTTTGCAATGTTTGCTGTGTAATAAAAATAAATAATGCAAGTAAAATGGGCTATGTAAGGACCACTGGTGATTACATGCTGTAAGCCAAGGAGTATAGGTGGTACAGTTCCATGCGCTTAAGGTGCAACATTAAACAAAACAAAAGGTTAATTGAATTTTTTATGATAATGGAGACAAAATATCCAGCCTAGTCATGGGAATAAGAGTTGCATTTGGGGAAAGCACTGAGGCATTCGCCCAGCCGGAGGTGTGGGCGACAGCATTCCAGGTGGAAGCCGTCCTCTTCCTCAGAGTTTCTCCTCAAGCCCCAGGCTCCCCTTAACTCACACCCCCGCACCCAGTGCCTGTGGGGGAAGACCTCCCGGCCCATTGCTTGTCCTCAGTGCCCACGGTTCATTCATTTCTCACATCACCATGTTAGTTCCCTGTAGCCACTTACTTCTAAGTTCGTCTATGATTTTGGTGTTGCCTCAGAGCTTTATTAACTATTGTAATTTTCTGAGTGACCAACGATAAAGCAAAGTGGGCGAAGGCAAGAAGGCCAGGAAGCCAACTTTCTGGCCAAGACTCGCTCACCCTGACCATGTTTCTCATCGTTGTGCCTTTCGGTAAGAGAATATCTGATTTTTTTTTTTCAACAAATGGAACCTAACAGGGAATCTGGAGGCTGGCATTTCCAGGGGTGGTTAAGGCACTGGTTGCACCAAGTCAGGACCCTGGATCAGCCCCTCTGTGCTGCTCTTGGCTTTCCCTTTTGGGTGCCAGAAGGTGGCTGCAGTGACCAGCACCAGGTCCTTTGCTTGGCAACACCGGAGCAAGAAGAAGGAGGAGGGGTTTTTCTCCTAAGGCTCTCTCCTTACATCAGGGAGGAATATCCCATCAGAGAGGACGGCCACCATTCATGGCAGTGCTTCCCTTCAGGTGTCATAAGTGTGAATCAGTTCACATGCTTTTCTCAAGGCAGCAAAGAAGGGACAGGATTTCCATAACTCCTTTAGATCAGTCGTGATCACTCCTGGGTACCAGCCCAAGTCACCTGCTCCCTGACTACAACTGGGATTCAGTGAGCAAGGAAGGGGCAGGGCACGGTTGTGGGGAGAGCAAACAACAGCCTCTGCCTCCCAAGAGCTCTCTTGTGTACTTCAAGGTCGGCATCATAGTGGTAATAACAATGCTGTGTATCTCATAGTACTTCACAGTTTGCAAAGCGTTCACATACACGGTTTCATGCGATTCTGGCCCAACCAGGAGAGATGCAAGATTGTCTCTGAAAGTGATGTGACAGAAAGGGAGGCTGAGGATGGTAGGTGGTAAGTGATTCACCCGTGGTCTTGCAGCCTCTCAGAGCTGGAAATAGAACAAGCGTTTCTCACACGAATGTCCACTCTCTTTCCCACTATTTCTTCCAATGGGCCCGTTGCAGAATAACTGGCAACTCATAGATGGAGCCGGACTGTAAGTTCTCTATGAATTTCCTCTACAAGCCGATGCCCTGCGTGCTCCCAGCAAATGTAAGTGATGGGTGGTTTGACTGAGCATAGGCACAGCTGCAGGGAAGGAGTGGGTGGCGAAGCAAAATTTTTACACAGACACGTCTTGTGCACAGTAAGTGATGCCCGCACAGAGGACGATATCCCGTAACAGAGGAGCAGATGGAGGTTGCAGATGTGTGAAGGCTGAGTTCAGCCCACGTGGAATCCAAGAGCTCCAAAAGGCGTCTGGGCAGTCCAACTATCTGTCAGATTCGTCTTCTTGATGGGATCCAGCTTCTAACTTACTCTTAGTGATTTAAACCAAATAAGATAGAGGTGATGGCTTTAAGGAAGCACTTGGGAACCCACAGATAACAAGGTAAGCATTTGATGACTTTTTAAAACAGAGGACTGAAGGCCGCGAGAGCTCCCAGGATTTATAGCCAGCAAATCTCTTGTCATCACTTCCCATCTGGTCCTCAGGTCTGGTCCTCACCCCTAGGGATCAGCTGGAAAACTATCTGATAACGCACCCAGGCACTGCTAGTGGCAGTCTACGCTGGAAAATTCTTTTTCATATCAAGAAGCATAAAAATGTTAAAGCCACTTCAACCGTGGACCCCACTCTTAAGACTTCACATGAAGGAAATAACTAAAGTGAAAGGAAAAAGCTATAGGTCTGGTGATGGCTGGTATTTTATTATTCATGTGGGAGTTAAGAGCTGGAAGCCACCTGAACATTTGACAGCAGGAAGTAACCACGTGATCTACTCAATGAGATCTAAGCAACTGTTAAAAAAGTATAATCGTAAAGATGATGATTCATTCAAAAAATATTTACTGAATGCCTACAATATGCCAAGCACTATTTTAGACACTGAAACAGTGAACAAAAAGACCCTGCTGGGCTTCCCTGGTGGTGCAGTGGTTGGGAGTCCGCCTGCCGACGCAGGGGACACGGGTTCGTGCCCTGGTCCGGGAAGATCCCACATGCCGCGGAGCAGCTGGGCCCGTGAGCCATGGCCGCTGAGCCTGCGCGTCCGGAGCCTGTGCTCTGCAGCGGGAGAGGCCACAACAGTGAGAGGCCCGCGTACCGCTAAAAAAAAAAAAAAAAGAAAGAAAAAGAGACCCTGCTTTCTCTGTTTATTCTCTAGTGTGTATGCCAAAGGGGAGCTGATGCAACAAGAAAAAAAGTGATGATTCAGAAGGAAGTGAAAAATGCAGAAGAGAAAAATTGTATGTATAATATCATTCTTCCTACTGTATAGCACAGGGAACTCTACTCAATACTCTGTAACGACCTATATGGGAAAAGAATCTAAAAAAGAGTGGATATATGTATACATATAACTGATTCACTTTGCTGTACACCTGAAACTAACACAACACTGTAAATCAACTATGCTCCAATAAAAAAACCATGATTCTAGCTGTGCCATGCATTCAATTCTATGAACAACGATGGAAGGAAGGAAGGAAAAAAGCTGATGGGATGATGCAATTATGAAGCATTTCTTTCCTTTATTGTTGTTCCAAGTGCAATATTTTTTTTAAAATCAAAGTGGGGACAAAAATCATCTGATTTTTTTTTTTTTTTAGCATTCACTCCTCTTTCAAGAGGTGTGTCTAACTCTGTAGAAGTCAAAGAAAAAATATAACGAAAACATGCTTGAGGAAGGAAGAAAGGAAGGAAAAAAGGGAACTGGAAGGAAGGAGAGGAGAAAGAGAGGGAGAGAAATGAACAGATGCAGGTTTTATGCTTCCTTCTGACTTTCATCAGACCGCCTTTGGTTCACCCTGTCTCTCGAGGCTCCTGGTGAAAGAAGTCAAAGATCTAAAATGTCATTCTGACTTAAATTCTGATTTGTTTGGGTTAATACGAACGCTTATGTTGTCACTACCATAGTGGACTAGTGCAATCCAGGAAAAGCAAGTTTTCCAAACAACTGCAAACTTAGCCAGCACTTGGTTATGACCTGCAACCAAATTCAGTCACAACCTTTATTTATTTTTAAAATTTAATTAATTAATTAATTAATTAATGGCTGTGTTGGGTCTTCGTTGCTGTGCGCCGGCTTTCTCTAGTTGCGGCGAGCGGGGGCGACTCTTCGTTGCGGTGTGCAGCTTCTCATTGCGGTGGCTTCTCTTCTTGCAGAGCACGGGCTCTAGGCACGCAGGCTTCAGTAGTTGTGGCACGCGGGCTCAGTAGTTGTGGCACGTGGGCTCAGTAGTTGTGGTGCATAGGCTTAGCTGCTCCTCGGCACGTGGGATCTTCCCGGACCAGGACTCGAACCCATGTCCCCTGCATTAGCATGTGGATTCTTAACCACCTCACCACCAGGGAAACCCAGTCACAACCTTTAAATTGCAAGTCTAACCGTAACTGTGGAAGCTGTGTTTGCTTTCACGAATGCTCATGGTCCAAGTCTCAGCCACCAGCCACCTTGACACAGATGACCCCATGTAGATTTGACTGTTGGTATTGGATGGCTGGGATGTGTGTTTCTTTAAAATATCTTTTTTTAACTTTAAAAATTTTTATTGAAATATAGTTGATTTACAATGTTGTGTTAGTTTCAGATGTACAGCAAAGTGATTATGTATATTCATATATATACATGCAGATAATATCCTTTTTTATTTTCCATTGTAGGTTATTACAAGATGTGGAGTATAGTTCCCTGTGCTATACAGTAGGTCCTTGTTGGTTATCTAGTTTATATATACTAGTGTATATATTTTAAGAATTTGGGATTAAAATATCTTTCTGCTTGTTTTCTATATCCAGCAGTCATCTGTTCCAGGTTTTAGGCATTTCAGGTCATGAAGGAATCCAAAGCTTTTTGGGTAAAGAGTTAAGACTCTGAAGCCCCTTTCCCACTGCTCATCTTCTATCATCTGCTCCTTCTGTTCCGGCTACTTAGAATTCCTCCTGCTGCTTCACCTGCTAGGTCATTTGTCTTTAGGTCCTGCCCGAGCTCCCCTGTGGCATCGCCCTGCACTGCCGAACAGCTGCTGTTTCTGAGCTGGCTGCCTTTCTGTGAGCTACAAGATGGTCCTTGCAGGTGGCTGGTGCAGGAATTTTCAGCTTGCCAAATGCTTTGAGATAGGAAGCTAAAAATACATGTGTGCGTGTGTGTGTATATGATTATTCTCTGTGATTATGAGCAGCAAGTAAAAAGTGACAAAGGAAATGTATGCTGTTGAGGGTTGCTGCATCATTATCATCATCAAATAATATTTATTAAGCTGCTTCTCTATGGCTCGTGTTGAGGGCTTGCAGGTTCCCATGAGATGAAGACTGGGCTTCAGTTTTCTTCCTCTCCTTGCATCCAGCCTCCCACAGTGCTTCCCCCTCCACAAGCTCTTAGCTTAGGCGTTTTGTCTTGGTTTCTGTCCTGGGACTTGAACAACCACTGTTTTGAAGGAGAAAAGGAGTGCTATGGTCAGAGAGGGGTGGCTTCCCATGCAGAAGCACCCATCCTCATGAAACTGCACTCCTCCTCGGATAGGACGCGAACCCAGCTGCACCTCAGTTTGGGACTTGAGCCTACAATCCCTGACTTAGGAGGGGACTCACACCCACTGTCTTTTAATTAAAACCGCTCACCTGGTCGCAGGACTTGCTGAAGCTCTGGTTCTTTGTCTCAATGCAGAAAGAATTCAGCAAGAGGCAAAGTGATAGGCAAAGAGTGACTTTATTAGCATAGGAAGCTTGGGAGAGATACGAGTGGGCAGGCACGGGAGCATCACCCTGAGAACAACGAGGGCTACATTTTTATAATCCAAGGAAAAGTGGGGAAAGGAGGAGAGCACCTGCTTCCTCCTTCTTTAGTATTCATCAAGGTTTACATCATTAGTTCCTCCTTTAACCCTATATGGTCTAACCGGAATTGTCACGGTGCTCTTAAAATCATATGTATATTAGCAAAAGGGTGGTAACACATAATAACATATGGTAATTCATCTCAGGTTTCAGTATACTGTTCCCTTTCACCTAGTTTCTTTCCCTTTTCATCTATATTCCTGTCTTGGCTACATGCAGAAATGCTGTTCAAGGACTATTAACTCTCTGACTTCATGTAACAAGATTCAAACTCCATATCTGTTGTCTTGTGTTTTAACTATCAGGCCTTGTGGCTTGAGTGTGCCTGGCACTGGCTTTTACCTGGTCTTCCTTCAAAGTAGAGTAGATTGTTGCTAGGTTACTGGATTCTTTTCTTACGGGATCATTAGCTTACAGTAGTCTCCCAAACTCCCTTAAAAATTCTCTTCCTGTCTTTAATCTCCTAGTGGGATTTTTAAAAATAAATTTATTTATATTTTATTTTTGGCTGCATTGGGTCTTCGTTGCTGCATGCGGGCTTTCTCTAGTCGCGGCGAGCGGGGGCTACTCTTCATTGCAGTGCATAGGCTTCTCATTGCAGTGGCTTCTTTTGTTGTGGAGCACAGGCTCTAGGCACACGGGCTTCAGTATTTGCAGCATGTGGGCTCAGTAGTTGTGGCACACAGGCTTAGTTGCTCCACAGCATGTGGGATCTTCCAGGACCGGGGCTCGAACCCATGTCCCCTGCACTGGCAGGCGGATTTTTTTTTTTTTTTTTTTTACATATTTATTGGGGTATAATTGCTTTACAATGGTGTGTTAGTTTCTGCTTTATAACAAAGTGAATCCCAAAGTGAATATGGGAACACATGTTCCCATATCTCTTCCTTCTTGCGTCTCCCTCCCCCCCACCCTCCCTATCCCACCCCTTTAGCTGGTCACAAAGCACCGAGCTGATCTCCCTGTGCCATGCGGCTGCTTCCCACTACCTATCTGTTTTACGTTTGGTAGTGTATATATGTCCATGCCACTCTCTCACCTTGTCACAGCTTACCATTCCCCCTCCCCATATCCTCAAGTCCATTCTCTAGTATGTCTGTGTCTTTATTCCCGTCTTACCCCTAGGTTCTTCATGACATTTTTTTCTTAGATTCCATATATATGTGTGAGCATACAGTATTTGTCTTTCTCTTTCTGACTTACTTCACTCTGTATGACAGACTCTAGGTCCATCCACCTCAGTACAAATAACTCAATTTCGTTTCTTTTTATGGCTGAGTAATATTCCATTGTATATATGTGCCACATCTTCTTTATCCATTCATCTGATGATGGACACTTAGGTTGTCTCCATCTCCACGCTATTGTAAATAGAGCTGCAATGAACATTTTGGTACATGACTCTTTTTTCAATTATGGTTTTCTCAGGGTATATGCCCAGTAGTGGGATTGCTGGGTCGTATGGTAGTTCTATTTGTAGTTGTTTAAGGAAGCTCCATACTGTTCTCCATAGTGGCTGTACCAATTCACATTCCCACCAGCAGTGCAAGAGTGTTCCCTTTTGTCCACACCCTCTCCAGCATTTATTGTTTCTAGATTTTTTGATGATGGCCATTCTGACAGGTGTGAGATGATATCTCATTGTAGTTTTGATTTGCATTTCTCTAATGATTAATGATGTTGAGCATTCTTTCATGTGTTTGTTGGCAGTCTGTATATCTTCTTTGGAGAAATGTCTATTTAGGTCTTCTGCCCATTTTTGGATTGGGTTGTTTGCTTTTTTGTTATTGAGCTGCATGCGTTGCTTGTAAATTTTGGAGATTAATCCTTTGTCAGTTGCTTCATTTGCAAATATTTTCTCCCATTCTGAGGGTTGTCTTTTGGTCTTGTTTATGGTTTCCTTTGCTGTGCAAAAGCTTTGAAGTTTCATTAGGTCCCATTTGTTTACTTTTGTTTTTATTTCCATTTCTCTAGGAGGTGGGTCAAAAAGGATCTTGCTGAGATTTATGTCATAGAGTGTTCTGCCTATGTTTTCCTCTAAGAGTTTTATAGTGTCTGGTCTTACATTTAGGTCTTTAATCCATCTGGAGTTTATTTTTGTGTATGGTATTAGGGAGTGTCCTAATTTCATTCTTTTACATGTAGCTTTCCAGTTTTCCCAGCACCAGTTATTGAAGAGGCTGTCTTTTCTCCACTGTATGTTCTTGCCTCCTTTGTCATAAATTAGGTGCCCATATGTGCGTGGGTTTATCTCTGGGCATTCTATCCTGTTCCACTGATCTATATTTGTTTTTGTGCCAGTACCATACTGTCTCCATTACTGTAGCTTTGTGGTATAGTTTGAAGTCTTGGAGCCTGATTCCTCCAGCTCCATTTTTCTTTCTCAAGGTTGCTTTGGCTATTCAAGGTCTTTTGTGTTTCCATATGAATTGTAAAATTTTTTGTTCTAATTCTGTGAAGAACACCATTGATAGCTTGATAGGGATTGCATTGAATCTGGAGATTGCTTTGGATAGTATAGTCATTTTCACAATATTGATTTTTCCAATCCAAGAACATGGTATATTTCTGCATCTGTTTATGTCATCTTTGATTTCTTTCATCAGTGTTTTATAGTTTTCTGAGTACAAGTCTTTCACCTCCTTAGGCAGGTTTATTCCTTGGTATTTTATTCTTTTTGTTGTGAAGGAAATGGGATTGTTTCCTTAATTTCTCTTTCTGATTTTTCGTTGTTGGTGTATAGGAATGCCAGAGATTTCTGTGCATTAATTTTGTACCCTGCAACCTTACCAGATTCATTGACTAGTTCTAGTAGTTTTCTGCTGGCATCTTTAGAATTTTCTATGTAGTATCATGTCATCCACAAACAGTGATAGTTTTACTTCTTCTTTTCCAATTTGTATTCCTTTTATTTATTTTTCTTCTCTGATTGCCATGGCTAGAACTTCCAAAACTATATTGAATAAGAGTGGTGAGAGTGGACATCCTTGTCTTTTTCCTGATCATAGTGGAAAGGCTTTCAGTTTTTCACCATTGAGTATGATGCTTGCTGTGGGTTTGTCATATATGGCCTTTATTATGTTGAGGTGGTTTCCCTCTATGCCCATTTTCCGGAAAGTTTTTATCATAAATGGTATTGAATTTTGTCAAAAGCTTTTTCTGCATCTATTGAGATGATCATATAGTTTTTATTCCTTAATTTGTTAATGTGGTGTATCACATTGATTGATTTGCATGTATTGAAGAATCCTTGCATACCTGGGATAAATCCCACTTGATCATGTTGTATGATCCTTTTAATGTTTTGTTGGATTCTGTTTGTTAGTATTTTGTTCAGGATTTTTGCATCTATGTTCATCAGTAATATTGGTCTCTAATTTTCTTTTTTTGTGATATCTTTTTCTGGTTTTGGTATCAGGGTGATGGTGGCTTCATAGAATGAATTTGGGAGTATTTCTCCCTCTGCAATTTTTTGGAAGAATTTGAGAAGGATTGGTATTAGCTCTTCTCTAAATGTTTGATAGAATTCACCTGTGAAACCATCTCGTCCTGTACTTTCGTTGGAAGAGTTTTAATTATGGTCTCAATTTCATTACTTGTCATAGGTCTGTTTATATTTTCTAATTCTTCTCGGTTCAGTCTTGGAAAATTGTACCTTTCCAAGAATTTATCCATTTCTTTGTGGTTGTCCCTTTTATTGGCACGTAGTTGTTTGTAGTAGTCTCTTATAATCCTCTGTATTTCTGCAGTGTCAGTTGTCACTTCTCCTTTTTCATTTCTAATTCTATTGATTTGAATCTTCTCCCTTTTTTTCTTGATGAGTCTGGCTAAGGGTTTATCAATTTTGTTTATCTTCCCAAAGAAACAGCTTTTAGTTTTATTGATCTTTGCTATTGTTTTCTTCATTTGTATTTCATTTATTTCTGCTCTGATTTTTATGATTTCTTTCCTTCTAGTGACTTTTGGTTAGATTGTTTATTTGAGATTTTTCTTGTTTCTTGAGGTGAGATTGAATTGCTATGAACTTCCCTCTTAGAACTGCTTTTGCTGCATACCATAGGTTTTGGGTCATCGTGTTTTCATTGTCATTCATTTCTATGTATTCTTTTATTTCTTCTTTGATTTCTTCAGTGATCTCTTGGTTATTTAGTAGTGCACTGCTTAGCCTCCATGTGTTTGTGTTTTTTCCTGTAATTGATTTCCAATCTCATAGCATTGTGGTCAGAAAAGATGCTTGATATGATTTCAGTTTTCTTAAGTTTTCCACGGCTTGATTTGTGACCCAAGATGTGATCTATCCTGGAGAATGTTCCTTGTGCACTTGAGAAGAAAGTGTATTCTGCCACTTTTGGGTGGAATGTTCTATAAGTATCAATTAACTCTATGTGGTCTGTTGTGTCATTTAAAGCTTGGGTTTCCTTATTTATTTTCATTTTGCATGATCTGTCCATTGGTGTAAGTGGCGTGTTAAAGTCCCCTGCTATTATTGTGTTACTGTCAATTTCTCCTTTCATGGTTGTTAGCATTTGCCTTATGTGTTGAGGTGCTCTTATGTTGGGTGCATAAACATTTATCATTGTTATACCTTCTTCTTGGATTGATCCTTTGACCATTATGTAGTGTCCCTCCTCATCTCTTATAACAGTCTTTATTTTAAAGTCTATTTTATCTGATACAAGTATTGCTACTCCAGCTTTCTTTTGATTTCCATGGAATCATGGAATTTGCATGGAATATCTTTTTCCATCCATTCACCTTCAGTCTCTATATGTCCCTAGGTCTGAAGCAGGTCTCTTGTAGACAGCACATATATGGGTCTTGTTTTTGTAGCCATTCAGCCAGTCTGTGTCTTTTGGTTGGGGCATTTACTCCATTTACATTCAAGGTTATTATCAATATGTATGCTCCTATTACCATTTTCTTAATTGTTTTGCGTTTGTTTTTGTGGGTCTTTTTCTTCTCTTGTGTTTCCCGCCTAGAGAAGTTTCTTTAGCATTTGTTGTAAAGCTGGTTTGGTGGTGCTGAACTCTCTCAGCTTTTGCTTGTCTGTAAAGGTTTTAATTCCTCCACCAAATCTGAATCAGATCCTTGCTGGGTAGAGTAATCTTGGTTGTAGGTTTTTCTCCTTCATCACTTTAAATATGTCCTGACAGTCCCTTCTGGCTTGAAGAGTTTCTGCTGAAAGATCAGCTGTTAACCTTGTGGGGATTCCCTTGTGTGTTATTTGTTGTTTTCCCTTGCTGCTTTTAATATATTTTCTTTGTATTTAATTTTTGATAGTTTGATTAATATGTGTCTTGGCATGCTTATCCTTGGATTTATCTTGTATGGGACTCTCTGTGCTTCCTGGACTTGGTTAACTATTTCCTTTCCCATATTAGGGAAGTTTTCAACTATAATCTCTTCAAATATTTTCTCAGTCCCTTTCTTTTTCTATTCTTCTTCTGGGACCCCTATAATTCGAATGTTGGTGTGTTTAATATTATCCCAGAGGTCTCTAATACTGTCCTCAATTCTTTTCATTCTTTTTTCTTTATTCTCCTCTGCAGTAGTTATTTCCAGTATTTTATCTTCCAGGTCACTTATCTGTTCTTCTGCCTCAGTTAGTCTGCTATTGATCCCTTCTAGAGAATTTTTAATTTCATTTATTGTGTTGTTCATAATTGTTTGTTTGCTCTTTAGTTCTTCTAGGTCCTTGTTAAATGTTTCTTGCATTTTCTCATTCTATTTCCAAGATTTTGGATCATCTTTACTATCATTATTCTGAATTCTTTTTCAGGTAGACTGCCTATTTCCTCTTCATTTGTTAGGTCTGGTGGGGTTTTGCCTTGCTCTGCTGTGTGTTTCTCTGTCTTCTCATTTTGCTTAACTTACTGTGTTTGGGGTCTCCTTTTCGCAGGCTGCAGGTTTGTAGTTCCCTTTGTTTTTGGTGTCTGTCCCCAGTGGCTAAGGCTGATTCAGTGGGTTGTGTAGGCTTCCTGGTGGAGGGGACTAGTGCCTATGTTCTGGTGGATGAGGCTGGATCTTGTCTTTCTCATGGGCAGGTCCCCGTCTGGTGGTGTGTTTTGGGGTGTTTGTGGCCTTATGATTTTAGGCAGCCTCTCTGCTAATGGATGGGGTTGTGTTCCTGTCTTGCTATTTGTTTGGCATAGGGTGTCCAGCACTGTAGCTTGCTGGTCGTTGAGTGGAGCTGTGTCTTGGCGTTGAGATGGAGATCTCTGGGAGATTTTTGCCATTTGATATTACATGGAGCTGGGAGGTCTCTGGTGGACCAGTGTCCTGAACTTGGCTCTCCCATCTCAGAGGCACAGCCCTGATGCCTGGCTGGAGCACCAAGCACCTGTCATCCACATGGCTCAGAATAAAAGGGAGAAAAGAAAGAAAGAAAGAAGGAAAGAAAGGAAGGAAGGAAGAAGGTAAAATAAAATAATGTTAAATAAAATAAAGTTATGAAAATAAAAAATAATTTAAAAAATTTTTAAGTAATAAAAAAAGAAAGAGAGCAACCAAACCAAAAAAGAAATCCACCAATGATAACAAGTGCTAAAAACTATACTAAAAAAACAACCAAACAAAAAAAACGGACAGACAGAACCCTAGGACAAATGGTAAAAGCAAAGCTATACAAACAAAATCACACACAGAAGCATACACATACACACTCACAAAAAGAGAAAAAGGGAAAAAAATATATGTGTATCATTGCTCCCAAAGTCCACCTCCTCAATTTGGGATGATTCGTTGTCTATTCAGGTATTCCACAGATGCAGGGCACATCAGGTTGATTGTGGAGATTTAATCCGCTGCTCCTGAGGCTGCTGGGAGAGATTTCCCTTTCTCTTCTTTGTTTTCACAGCTCCCGGGGTTCAGCTTTGCATTTAGCCCCGCCTCTGCATGTAGGTTGCCTGAGAGCGTTTGTTCTTGGCTCAGACAGGACCGGGTTAAAGGAGCCGCTGATTCGGGGGCTCTGGCTCACTCAGGCCTGTGGGGGAGGGCGGGGTTAGGAGTGCAGGGCGAGCCTGCGGGGGCAGAGGCCGTTGTGACGTTGCAACAGCCTGAGGCACGCCGTGTGTTCTCCCGGGGAAGTTGTCCCTGGATCACGGGACCCTAGCAGTGGCGGGCTGCACAGGCTCCCCGGAAGGGCGGTGTGGATAGTGACCTGTGCTCGCACACAGGCTTCTTGGTGGCGGCAGCAGCAGCCTTAGCGTCTCATGCCCGTCTCTGGGGTCCGCGCTGTTAGCCGCGGCTCGCGCCCGTCTCTGGAGCTCCTTTAAGCAGCGCTCTTAATCCCCTCTCCTTACACACCAGGAAACAAAGAGGGAAGAAAAAGTCTCTTGTCTCTTCGGCAGGTCCAGACTTTTCCCGGACTCCCTCCCGGCTAGCTGTGGCGCACTAGCCCCTTCAGGCTGTATTCACGCCACCAACCCCAGTCCTCTCCCTGCGCTCCGACCAAAGCCCGAGCCTCAGCTCCCAGCCCCGCCCGCCCCAGCGGGTGAGCAGACAAGCCTCTCGGGCTGGTGAGTGCCGGTCGGCACCGATCCTCTGTGCGGGAATCTCTCCACTTTGCCCTCCGCACCCTGGTGGCTGCGCTCTCCTCCGCGGCTCCGAAGCTTCCGCCCTCCGCCACCCGCAGTCTCCACCCACGAAGGGGCTTCCTAGTGTGTGGAAACCTTTCCTCCTTCACGGCTCCCTCCCACTGGTGCAGGTCCCGTCCCTATTCTTTTGTCTCTGTTTATTCTTTTTTCTTTTGCCCTACCCAGGTACGTGGGGAGATTCTTGCGTTTTGGGAGGTCTGAGGTCTTCTGCCAGCGTTCAGTAGGTGTTCTGTAGGGGTTGTTCCACGTGTAGATGTATTTCTGATGTATTTGTGGGGAGGAAGGTGATCTCCGCGTCTTACTCTTCCGCCATCTTGAAGCTCCTCTCTCTTCTACTTTCAGATATCTGGAATTGGGTTCAAAAATGCATCCTTTACTGTTTACAGTGGCTCCAGTTGACAGCAGAAAAATCTAGGCTGAGATCAAAGGGACACTGGAATTTTATGACTTTTACAAAGTTATGTTTTTCTTTTCATTATGAAAGAAAAAACAATTTCTGTCACTTTAAGCACTTAAGTATCAAATATGGAATGGAAAAAAAAAAGACCCCTCTTTTTTCTGCCTCTGCATCCTAAGCCCTTATACAAACAGAACATTCTATGATGCTAAGGCAATGCCGTCCCATTCTCTCTGTTGAGAATGTCCTGCCCTAGCACTCTCTTTTACCTTTACTTTTGTTGTTATTTCATCAGATTATTTTACAACATAGTTTAAAAGCAAGCATTTTAAAAGGCTTGTTGCTAGAGGAAGAGGTCCCCTGTTCCTTCTTTCTCAGGGGACAACACTCTCAACTCTTTTAGATGATTCTTTGGGTATAATACGCCTTCATATCTCTAAATAACATTTTTAGACAGACTACTTGATTTTTCAGTTTTAGATAATATCAGTTTATAGCCCACTGTGGAGGATAAGGTTGTGTTTCTCCTTCACCCTTTCCTCCACTGCAATCATCCGCCTATTTGGTCCCTCTACCCACACTTCCAAAAATATTTACTTATAACTTTGGTAACAGTTTACTTTAACGTGACCTTTTAAATGCTATTCCAAGCTGAGCCATGGAGTAAACTGTAATTATTTAAACTTTCTTCCAAAGTATTTTGCTTTCCTTAGAGTAAATAATTGTCTTGTTTGTTTAGTTTCTATCTCTAATCCAACACTAATCTGTAATTCAACCAGAAACTCTGTCAGATGTCTCAAGTCTTTCCCAACACATTCATTTTTTTATTTTATTTAATTTTAATTTTTTAAAATTTTGTTTTCTTTTCATGGCTTTATAGCTCATTTTCTTTTTTAAAAAATTTTTATTGGAGTATAGTTGATTTACAGTGTTGTGTTAGTTTCAGGTGTACCGCAAAGTGAATCAGTTATACATATACATATATCCACTCTTTTTTAGATTCTTTTCCCATATAGGCCATTACAGAGTATTGAGTAGAGTTCCGTGTGCTATACAGTAGGTCCTTATTAGTTATCTATTTTATATGTAGTAGTGAGCATATGTCAATCCCAGTCTCCCAGTTTATCCCTCCCCCCACCCCCTTACCCCCTGGTAAACATGAGTTTGTTTTCTCCATCTGTTACTCTGTTTCTGTTTACTCAATACGTTTAGATGCAACAGGTATTCTATCAATTTCATCTTCTTTCTGAAGGTAACCAGTGACACTAGCTCCTGAGCCTTTGAAGATGCTCTGATGTAAACTGGACTGATGTTTTTTACTTTCTCCAAAACTGGTTTAAGATTCAGCTTTCTCAGGTCTTCTGGGTAGTTATCACCCTTCCAACAGCTTTCCAGTTACCTCTTTTCTCTCACCTTCTTTTTTCATGGGAGTTTTTGTCTTCAACATTTTTTTCCCCTTTATTATCATTATAGATGGCAGCAAAGTAAATGTATGGGTTCAAAGTGCCATCCTGATTTTTTACACTGTCGTAGAGTTGATTTACAGCATTGTGTTAGTATCTGCTGTACAGCAAACTGATTCATATGTTATACATATGTATACATTCTTTTTTATATTGTTTTCCATTATGGTTTATCTCAGGGTATTGAATATAGTTCCCTGTGCTATACATTAGGACCTTGCTGTTTATCCATTCTATATATAGTAGTTTGCATCTGCTAACCCCAAACTCCCAGTCCGTCCGTTCCCCCACTTACCTCCCCCTTGGCAACCACAAGTCTGTCCTCTATGTCTGTGAGTCCATTTCTGTTTCACAGATAAGTTCATTTGTGTCCTATTTTAGATTCCACATATAAGTGATATCATACAGTATTTGTCTTTCTCTTTCTGACTTACTTGGCTTGGTATGATAATCTCTAGTTGCATCCATGTTGCTGCAAATGGCGTTCTCTCTTTCTTTTTTGTGGCTGAGTAGTATTCCATTGTTTATATGTATCACATCTTCTCTATCCGTTCATCTGTTGATGGACACTTAGATTGTTTCCATGTCTTGGCTATTGTAAATAGTGCTGCTAGGAACATAGGGGTGCTTGTATCTTTTTGAATTATAGTTTTCTCCAGATATACACCCAGGAGTGGGATTGCTGGATCATATGGCAACTCTAGTTTTAGTTTTCTGAGGGACCTCCATCCTGTTTTCCATAGTGGCTGCACCAACTTACATTCCCACCAACGGTGTAGGAGGGTCCCTTTCCTCCACACCCTCTCCAGCCTTTGTTATTTGTAGATTTTTTAATCAAACTGCCATCGTGACAGAGTCTCCAGCCACCTGTCTTTACTGGGGTGACTTCCACCAGCTCGTCCCTCGAGGCTTCTCTGATTCTTCTCCAGAAGCCCTTTCCTGCCGTTCTGGGTTATGTGCTTCCATACATCCTCCTGTGACATCACTGTGAACTCTGAGGTGGGCGGGGCTGAGGGGCCTGGTGGGGTAGTACCGACGGCCTTTTTACTGGAAGGTGAGGCACATATCCAGGCTGGAGCCCAGGATATTTGGCCATCATGGTGTCTCTGGTCTTGGTTCTCTCTTGTAGGATGAGCAAGGTCCCCAGAGCAGACACACAGGTGTTCTGGGCTCGCCAGTCTCCTCTGGAGCTGCCAGCTTCCTCAAGGTGCTCTGAGGAAAGGACACAGGGGGCGTCACCATCGGTCATTATGATTGGCCATGAGGTCTTTGCTAGGCAGAGGTTTGGGGGTAGAATATTATGAGAAGCCCAGCGCTGAGAAAGCATCTGTGACCCACGGATGCCCTTCTGTCCTCGTGATTGTTTTTCTGGCCCATTCAGTCACACCAGTTCGGTGACCCCATGCCCAGCTTCCCTGCATGGAGATGCAGAGCTGTCAGTGTCAGGAGCGCCCAGCCCCTCGCGTGGTTGTCACCTGCTCTACGTCCTTTGTCACCCTCCCCGCTGCTGACAGGAGTGTGCTCACGAGCTTTGGCAAAGCTAATGCAGAGAGAAGAGCTTCCTGTCACTCAGCCACCTCTGTGCGGTGGCCTCTGTCTCCTCCCTGGCTTCGGCCCTTATGATATGCCAGTGTCCTCATTTCTCCCACGAACCTGAGGGTGACTGGCGTTCCGTGTCACTCGGTGACCTCACACGGCGCCAGGAGGGGAACGAGGTCCATTGTGCTGTGTTCTCTCTGACTTCGGGGCTGTCCTTTTTCCACCAGAACACTTTGGGGAAGAAAGCAGTTTTCCCCCAAACTCAGGGAAGAAAACACTGCCGGTTCAATAAAAAGCCTCAAAAAAAGCACCTTCAATAGAGCACCAGGAGTGAACCCTAACGTAAATAAACTCTGGACTCTGGGTGATGGTGATGTGTCAGTGTAGGTCCATCCACTGAACAAATGTCCCACCTGGGGGTGGTTGTTGACAGTGCAGAGGGGACTGTGCACGGGCGGGGGCAGGGGGCATATGGGAACTCTCTGTATCCTCCTCTCAATTTTGTTGTGAACCTAAAACTGTTCTAAAAAGTAAAATCTGAAGGAATTTTTAAAAGCACTGTCAATTCCCAAAGCAAGATTAAAAAAAAAAAAAAAAAAAAACGGTTTAAATTATAGGACTAAGTAAGGCTACTTGACTCCGTGCCTGGAAAACTCAACTGGCTCAGAAGAGCTCTGTCATTATTACCTCATTTGTGAGCGAATTAACCCAGACAGGCCGCAGACGTGCCCTGCTGCCCAGAACACTCACTGGGCTTAAGGCAGGCCCGGGGCGCCCTGGCTGTGCCTCGCAGGCTCTCCCGGCCACCACCCCTGAGCAGGGTTCCAGGTCTGTTGTTTCTGTTTACTCCCAAGGTGCAGAGGACACCAGTGTGCCCAGGAGTCCAGGCAGGGTCAAGGCAGTGGTGAGCCTGGATTAGCTTCTTTTCTCTCTATTCCCGCTTGGGGCTTTTCTTCGAGGGAAAAGGAGCTGAGGTTTCTTGGCCACATGTCACCCCTTGACCTGCCTCCCCATGGCTTTGTGAGGCCGATGGGCTTCCTGGTCCTGACTCTGTGTGGTCAGAGCCCATCCAGAGGGGTGGGTCTGAACCAAGAGTCTGCCACTCACTCTGCGGTGCTGGAGGCTACGTCACTGAAACTCTGAGCATCCGTTTCCCTCTCTGCACAACTGGGGGACCTTGAGGGGCCTTCCAGCTCCAAATAATCTGTAGTTCTAATGGCTCTCTGACCGTCCAGGGGTAATGCACACTTCTATCCTGCCCTTTATTGGCAGGAGCGGAGACTTTTATTGATTAGGTTTGGTCTGAGGAGAAAGGAAGTCCAGGCACTTAGATTCTCCTCATTAATGTTTCATGTTCCTCAGGCAGCCGTCCCTCCCATGACGGGAGAGGCCGGGCAACTGACTCTCTGATGCTTCTGAGCATCAGATATCAGCAGAGCTCCCCTACCTACTGGTCACTGGGTCCCAGGGGGCATCTGGGGTGGGGACGCCGTGGTCCCTCTGTCTTCCCAGAGGCAGCGTGGCTGAGACGAATTGGGGAGGGAGACGGGGTGTCAGGGGCTGGCGAGGGGGGCAGAGAAAATGGCTGGAATCATTGAATTGCCATTGTGCTCCCTGAGGTGAAGCCCCACCTACCTCCCTAGGCCCAGAGCTTGATGATCCTTTCCCAGCAGAGAATTTCTAAAGCCCAGGGTGGCCCAAGGCTTCCTCCAGGTAACAAATGGCCCCTTTGCCACTTGGATTCCTATTGGTTCCCTTCACTGGGTAGAGCTGCCTTTTGCCACGCGGGTAAGTTTTGACCTTTCCAAATCGTCACTAGAGATATGGATGTGCGTCACCGTTTGCTATAAGCGGACTGTTTTCCCTTATCAAGAAGTCCTGTGGTCCTTGTTCCCCCGGGGCTGGGGTGCGAAGGGGCACACTCGCAATGGTGACCGCGACACCCTCTTCGTGCTTTGTCAAAGCACCTGTCACCCTGTTGCGAAAGTGCTGGTGTTAAATTCCCCGCACTGGACTGTGAGTGCTCTAAGGGGAGAAATCTGCCCCCTTTGATTCCCAGGATCACCCTCCAGAGCCTGGCACACAGGAAGTGCCCATTAAATAGTCGTCCAAAGGGTGGGAGATGAAGGGCAATAAATGTGAGCCTTGCTGGCGTCTTCACTGGGGGTCCTGAGCTCCGGCACGTAGACTGAATTGTTACAGGTCACAGGCATGGATCCTGTAGGACTGTGGCATCTGAGCACAGGGTAAAGGGGGGCGGGGCATCAGCCACATGGTGGTCCTTCCATGGGCTTCATTTGTGGCCTCTTGGATGCAGCGGGGAAAAGCCACAGTGAATTTCAAAATGATCTCCTTAGAGATCAGCTAGTACAGTTCCCTCATTGTCTCAAACCAGGAGGCCCAGAAAAATAATTTATCAAGTTCCCCACTGGTAAGAGCCCCCAACAACTGCTTATGAGAAATCGTGCTTTGCAGTCCTATACTCCTTTCGCCGTGTTACCCTGACTCCCTGTTGACTTGCTTCTTTTGAGAATAGAAATGGCATAGAATTTAAAGACTAGACATTGAAAAACAAGTACAGCGAGTGGGTAGTCAGGAGACGTCTAAGGGACCTGCTTCAGAACGCGGGTACTCACCTTTGCCCCATCCACGGGCTATTCAGGTGATACAGCTGAAATTTTTCTGGGTAAAGACAAAGGAGACATAGGTCTATATTCCAGTATCTCCTCATTTCTTTCTCTTACACTTCTGATTTCCTGGTGAGTTTTTGTTTGTTTGCTTTGTTAAGTTTGCTATGTCCATTTTTTTCCAGTTTTTTAAAATTTATTTTTTATTGAAGTATAGTTGACTTACAGTGTTGTGTTCATCTCCGCTGTACAGCAAAGTGGCTCAGTTATACACATATGTACATTCCTTTTCACATTCGTCTCCATCATGGTTTATCACAGGATATTGAATCTAGTTCCCTGTGCTGTACAGTAGGACCTTGTTGTTTAGCCATTCTATAGATACTAGTTTGCAACTGCTAACCCCGAATTCCCAATCCATTCCTCTCCAACCCCCCTCCCCCTTGGCAACCACAAATCTGTTCTCTCATGTTAGGTCCATTTTGAAAGAAGGTAAACTAATCCTCTCTCTCTCTCTCTTCTCCATTCTTCCCCGGGCCGGGTCTCTGCTCCCAGGGGAAGGCTGGCCCTTGAGCTGCATCCTTCCCTTCTTGCTGTGATTGCCAGTGAGGCCACTGAGGAAGGGGGAGGAGAGGGAAGATGAGGAAAAGGAGGAGAAAGAGAAGCAAACCAAGCACCATCCAGTCACCAAATGAGCGGGCCGGGCTGCCATGCTGCACAGCTCCTGGGAGCGCCATTGTCATTGTGGTGAACATGGACGGAGCCCCCTGGAGGTGTGCAGTGACAGCCACGTGCTCTGGGCAGCCCTGAGGTTAATAACATTGGAACAAAGGGCATTCTTTTCTGGTAAAGGGCCACCTTCCACAGACACCCACCAAATTGCCTTGCTTTTCCTCCTTCCATGAAGACTAGCGGGGGCTTCATCACGGACCTACATCTGGAGACAGCACCCTCAGAAGCGACTGAGTTCCTTCCTGTTCAGACATTTAGAACCTATGAGAACTTGACAGATGAACTCTCAAGGGAGTTTGGGGATCTTGACTGCCCGATACTCAGGCCCCGGGAAGGGGCCGAGGCTCCTTGTGCTTGGTATAACAATTGCCTTGTGAGGCTCTCAGCCTACAGGCAGAAGTGCTGTCAGCTGGGAATGCCTGAGGGACTCGCCTGGGACTGTGCGACCCACATTGAGCCCACAGACATTTCCAGAGCCAAGGTTGTGGCTGGACTGGCCCTTGTGGTTCTTAGTATAATTGCATGACATACCTCAGCAACCATCAGGGAGCTTCGAGGATCAAGATCTATAATTCACAGGTCTTGGAAGGTACACGGCACACCCAGGACCCACACAGTGAGGTCACGGGTAGAGAGAAAGAGTGTGGACCTGGGGCTCTGCCTTTGTGAGGATCCAAGGGTAGCGTGTCCAGGGTTAAAGGGCTTCACTCTTCATTGGCTAACGTGAGGCCTAAGAGTGCAAATTAGGATGCAGGCAGGGAGCAGTGGTCCCTCTAATAGTTATCTGGGTTCCCAGGCTTTCTGAGAGGGGGCTTCCTGGGTGGCAGTGGCCTAACTCCCCCTCTGCTTGTTTAGCTGGTAGCTGTATCACACGGCTGGCAGGGTGTTTGTTCGAGATGGATGTCCTGGGAAAGGGATACCTCCACAATCAGAAGCTTAATGTCAGGCACTTACTCTACAATCAAAAAGCTTAATGTCAGGCACTTACACTACTGTTCAATGCTGCCTTGCACATGGGACCTGACACAAGGTAACACGTACGGTGGCTTTTTATGATGGATAAAGAGGAAGCTTGGGAGGGGCTGCAGAGGGGGAAGCAGGGAAGTGGGGAGGGGGGCAGGGCTCTGTGAAAGCCTCCTGTCTGCCCATCTGGGCCTCTCCTCTTCCAAGGACAGACTGAGGTCCTGCAGGGAAGCCTCGGATTGCCTCCGAGCAGAACCTAAGGGGAGCGTGGAGGCAGCTCTGAGAGTTTCCCACCTACCACCCCCCTTGGCAGGAGGGTGAATTACATTTTTTAGCTACACTGGATGATTGGTCTTAGTTTCTACTGTTTAATCTCTTGATAGTTTATGAATAGTCCTTTTTCTCTTGCAACTCTGAAACGACATACCATTCTTTTAAAAAATTTTTATATTGGAGTATAGTTGATGTGTAATGTTGTGATAGTTTCAGGTGTACAGCAAAGTGAATCAGTTATACATATACATGTAGCCATTCTTTTTCAGATTCTTTTCCCATATAGGTTTTTACAGACTATTGAGTTGAGTTCCTTGTGCTATACAGTAGGTTCTTATTGGTTATCTATTTTATATATAGTAGTGTATATATGTTAATCCCAATCTCCTAATTTATCCCTTCCCCCATTTCCCCTTTGGTAACTGTAAATTTGTTTTCCGTGTCTGAGTCTATTTCTGTTTCGTAAATAAGTTTATTTGTATCATTTTTTTAAAATTAGCTTCCATGTATAAGTGATATTAGATGCTATTTGTCTTTCTCTGTCTGACTTACTTCACTTAGTATGATCATCCATGTTGCTGCAAATGGCATTATTTCATTTTTTTATGGCTGAATAATATTCCATTGTATATATGTACCACATCTTTATTCATTCATCTCTTGACGGACACTTAGGTTGCTTCCATGTCCTGGCTATTGTAAATAGTGCTGCTATGAATTTTGGGGTGCATGTCTTTTCAAATTATGGTTTTCTCCAGATATACGCCCAGGAGTGGGATTGCTGGGTCCTATGGTAGTTCTATTTTTAGTTTTTTAAGGAACCTCCATACTGTTCTCCATAGTGGTTATACCAACTTACATTCCCACCAACAGTGTAGGAGGGTCCCCTTTTCTCCTCACCCTCTTCAGCATTTATTGTTCATACCATTCTTCAAGGAATGTCAACTCACATTTTACCCAAACGAGTATTTCTCACTATTTTGACACACATAAGCTCCCCTGTATCATTTTGTGGCTATGCTTTCTGACCAGATATGAGGAATATTCTGAAGGGAAAAGCATACCAGAGAGTTGTTACCATTGAGAGGCTAAATATGTATAAACACTTTTAGAATCAAGTGATTTTTGTCAGGCTTTCAGGAATTCTTGCCTCTTTCCATTACAGTGTAACTGAAGGATAAATCTGCAATTACACAAGAACGCCCCAAGGAGTGCCCTGAGTTTATTTTATCCTCGTTTTGTTTGTTTGTTTTTTTTTTTTTTGCGGTATGCGGGCCTCTCACTGCTGTGGCCTCTCCCGTTGAGGAGCACAGGCTCCGGACGCACAGGCTCAGCGGCCATGGCTCACGGGCCCAGCCGCTCAGCGGCATGTGGGATCCTCCTGGACTGGGGTACGAACCCGTGTCCCCTGCATTGGCAGGCAGACTCCCAACCACTGCACCACCAGGGAAGCCCTATCCTCGTTTTTTAATACTGTTAAGTACTCTGATCATGTGGATTCTAATTTATTTTACAATGAAGTTTCCAGGAACCGAACATACTTAATTGTTAGTCTTTTCTTTAGTTCAAATCTTTATTTCATGTTTTTATTTTAAATACTAGAACTCTAAAATAAAACACAACACACCATATTTCACACATAGAATACTGGTTAGTTCATCTCTGAAAATGGAGTAGAATGATATCCTGTGTACAGCTCTATCCCAGGGCCTGCTTATAAAATATATTCAGTGACTGTTGAATGATTAAATAAATAAATGAATAAGTGAATGAATACAATGATGGTGATATAAAACATTAGATAAGTCACTTAACTATGACGCTTACTTTTAACTCTCTGTCTCCCTTCACTAGGATAAGGCCAGCATTTTTGTCTGATTTGTTCAGAGGTATATGCAAATTGCCTAGCACAATGCCTGGCACACAGAAGATACAGTAAATATTTCTTGAACAATTAATGAGTCTGAGGCTATAGACATAGATTATACTCACTCATCTCAGCCAGATGATTCTTCTTTTAAAATTTATTTTATTGAAGCATAGTTGATTTACAATGTTGTGTTAGTTTCTGGTGTACAGCGAAGTGATTCAATTATACAGATATGTAATAGTTTGCATCTGCTAATCCCAAACTCCCAATCCTTCCATTCCCGTCCCACACTCACCTCCCCCTTGGCAACCATAAGTCTGTTCTCTATGTCTGTGAGTCCGTTTCTGTTTCACAGATAAGTTCATTTGTGTCCTATTTTAGATTCCACATATGAGTGATCTCATATGGCATTTGTCTTTCTCTTTCTGACGTTCTTCACTTAGTATGATCATCTCTAGGTCCATCCATGTTGCTACAAACGGCATTATTTCATTCCTTTTTATGGCTGAGAAGTATTCCATTGTATATATGTACCACATCTTCTTTATCCATTCATCTGTTGGTGGACATTTAGGTTGCATCCACGCACTGGCTATTGTAAATGGTTCAGCCAGATGATTCTTAAATTTGTGTCTTTGGTCACAAAGGGAGTTGGGAGAAATATTTTAGATGTGTTAAAGGATGAGAACAGATTGCTAACTGTTCCTGGTCCCTTTACACAACTGCAGTCTGCCTACAAGAGCCCTCACTGGGCATGTGTGAAAAGCAGCAGCAGTCATCAGTATATGTATATACAGTTGTCAGGAACTCTTCCATATCACCTCTAATTTATTTGTTTTACAGTTTCTCACCTTGGATTTTTCACTTTTTGATTCCTCAAAACCGTGACTTCTAGTGAAAGCAGACACTTGAAGAGATATTTGCACACCCATGTTCACAGCAGCATTATTCACAATAACCAAAAGATAGAAGCAACCCAAGTGTCCATAGATGATGAATGGATAAACAAATGTGGTCTACATATATACAATGGAGTATTATTCAGCCTTAAAAAGGAAGGTAACTTTGACACAGGCTACAACATGGATGAACCTTGAGAACATTATGCTAAGCGAAATAAGCCAGATACAGAGGACAAATATTGTATGATTCTACTTTTATGAGGTGCCCAGAATAATCAAATTCATCCAGACAGAAAGCAGAATGGTGGTTGCCAGGGACTGGGGGAGGAGAGAGAATGGGGAGTTAGTGTTTAGTGGGTAGATTCCCTAAGCTGAAAGGGTTGGGGAGATGAAAAAGTTCTGGAGCTGGATGGTGGTGATGGTTGCACAGAAATGTGAATGTGTGAGCTGCGACTGAACCCTACCCTTAAGAATGGTTAAAATGGCAAATTTTGTTATGACTATTTTACCACAATAAAAATCCACTCACTTCTATCCATTTTGGCTCTGTGGTTAAACTCATGACCTTTACCTACCTGGTTTGAGGTCCTATTTTCGATAAATCTCCAGACACGGATCTCACCCTATGATCACTTTATCTCAGGTGTGAGTGGCAGGTTCTCATGGAGTTCTGAGCTACGAAATGTCAATGGCTTAATGCACACAACAATGTTATTTCTCACTCCCCAGAATCCGATGCGGTTATTCCCATTCGAGCAGCTCTTCAGGGAAACTCTTCTCCAGGTGGTGACTCAAGGTTTCCGGGTCCTTCCGTCTTTTAGCCCTATCAGTCTCTAAGGGCGTAGGGTCCTTCACTTCCATCTGCACGGAGGGAAGAGAAAGTTTAAGAATGGAAGACCATGAAGGATGCTTTATGGACAAGCCTAGAAATGGTAAATCACTTTCATTGGCCAGAACTCTGTCACATGGGCCCACCTAAATGCAATGGGGGAGGAGTTTGCAGCTAGAAAATGTAGTTTAGCTGTATATTCAGGAAGGAGAATAAAATATTACTCAGCCATGAGAAAGAAGGAAACCCTGCCATTTGCAACAACCTGGTTGGACCTTGAGGGCATTATGCTAAGTGAAGTGTCAGAGGAAGGCAAATACTGTACGATCTCACTTGTACGTAGAATCTAAAAACATCAAATTCATAGAAACAGAAAGTAGAATAGTGATTACCAGGGTCCGAGAGGTGGGGGAAATGGGGAGATGCTGGTCAAAGGGTACAAACTTCCAGTTATAATGTAAGATGAATAAGCTCCAAGGAGCTAATATTCAGCTTAGGGACTGTAGTTAATGATACTGTATTGTGTACTTGTGAAGCCATCTAATCTCAGACTTTTCTTTGTTGGGAGGTCTTTGGTTACTGATTAAATCCCCTTACTTGTTACTGGTCTGTCAAGACTTTCTATTTCTTCATGATTCAGATTTGGTAGGTTATATGTTTCTAGATATTTATCCATTTCTTCTAGGTTATCCAATTCGTTGGCATATAATGTTTCACGGTAGTCTCATAATCCTTTGTATTTCTGTGGTATCAGTTTTCATTTCTCCTCTTTCATTTATAGTGGGGGGCTAGTTACAGGTGAGCCCAGTGGTGCAGGCCAATGACAGGAGATGGGGTTGAATCCTGGCCCACACGTGCTTTCATTCGTCCTTGATGCAAGTTCTGGACTGTAGCTTTCTCTGCTTCATTTTTTTCTGTTCAAATATTCCACACATTTTCCACATTCCAGAATTCATCAACAATACTGCTTTACTGATAGCTAACTTTTTCCATTTGTTGTACTAGTTTGGGTTTGTTCCGTTTGTGTCTCTTTCTTTTGCTCTCACATGAGTGGGATTCTGGGAGGGAAGGGCAGTAGTCCTTCCATTCCATTTATTCTCCATCTTGAACCTAAAGCCAGGAATTCACTTTTTTTTTTTTTTTTTTTTTTTTTGCGGTACACGGCCGTCTCACTGTTATGGCCTCTCCTGTTGCGGAGCACAGGCTCCGGACGCGCAGGCTCAGCAGCCATGGCTCATGGGCCCAGCCGCTCCGCGGCATGTGGGATCTTCCCAGACCAGGGCACGAACCCGTGTCCCCTGCATCGGCAGGCGGACTCTCAACCACTGCGCCACCAGGGAAGCCCAGGAATTCACTTTTAAATGTTGTCTTGGTTTAACTCAAGGTCCAGCAATATTAGAGCTTTTTTTTTTCCTGGGTTTTGATTAACCATTCAGCATTATTCAGGTACCCACCAAGGAGAGGTTGAAAAGGTTCGTTGAAGCAGAAAACAACTAGGAGCATAGATTATAATTATTGTATTATTAAGCTCTTGCTGCAAATAGGAAGGAAATAAATATTTTAACAGAATCCATATGTCTATGTACACATATACCTTTGAGCCTATGTATAAATAATTAGGTGACTTGTACATTAGCATATGTATTATCCTCTAGCATACAAATACTATGAAGGCAGGGATTTTTGTCTGTTTTGTTCATTATTCTATCCCCAGTGCCTGTTATAAACTAAGTGGTCAATCAACATTAAGTGAACGAATGAGTAAATTTTACACAAACACACACACACACACACACACGCACACAGTCTCTCTCTTTCCCTCTCTGCTCTGCTTCTGGCTTATTGCCAAAAAGTGTTCTATGCAGAGAAACTCAAACCCGTTAGGACATGTAGCTTTGGATAGGCTTTTCTTCTTCTAGCCAAACCATAATTGTATCTGTTGTAAAAGGCATTTTCTCTCATTCTTTGGAAGGGTGTCTTCATTTTTAACTGTTTTATAGTCCAAGTTAATTCCCCCTTTCCATACCACGTGTAGGTTTTCAATTTTATAAGCAGGTTGAAAGATGATTTTTCAGGATGTTAATAACTCTGTTTTGAGTATATAAAGGAGGAAAGCACTAGAAATTTTCCTTGTACATTTCTTAATGCTTTAGAATCCTCCTGGCAGTTTAACAACTGTTATTTAAGCAGGTATGAAAAGTTATGTAGATTTTTTGGATGCATTTAAGACATATGTATCTCAATAATTACTGGTGTTAGTAACACCAGTTTGTACGCAGCACCCAGTATAACATTTTGTTAGTTCACTTTAGGTCATTCCTCTCAGGGATACATGTGACCATGTATTGATGATCCTCATAACATTCTTGGGCACTAAATATTGTAGCTTGAAGGTAATAAACGTCTCATATAGTAAATGATTTGCCATAAAAGAGAAGGACTAAAATTCAGGAAAATGGAAGATGATAGTGCAAATATTATGAATTGCTATGACAATCTTTGAATTTCCACCCCATGCATTATCTTTTCTATGATTTTAGCTCTTCTTTCAAGATGAGGTTGAGCTGGATTTTTTTTACCCCTCAAGCAGTGACTCTCAGCCTCTTTAAGACCGGGGCACCCAAACTAGGTTTTAAACTCCACAGAGGTCTGGGGCTTCCTGAATGCCAAGAGAACAGAGGGAAGGGTGAAAGTGAGTTTAGTTTTTGAATTCCTGCTTGAACTCCACAGCACCAGAGGGGTCAGAGAAATTGCCTTCTAAGGGCTTAAGCAACTGAGCAAAAGATAAAACTTAATTGGAAATGGTATGGGGAGAGAGCAAAAGTGGGATGAGCAGGAAGGCATTAGGGGGGTGCCACTGATCTCTTTGGTTTCCCTGAAACCTCTTAGCACGTTACCTTGCCATCTTCTCATTCCCTCTCTCCGTCACCTTGTTCTTTCCAGGCTCTGTGTCAGTAACAGGAAAGGAAAGTTGGGGCGGGAGAGCTGCTGAGGGTTGAGATACCAAACTAGAGGCAGGAGGAGAAGGCGTGGTTCTTAATCTATTCAGTACCGTCTCTCTTTCTCTGCTCTCTTTACTCGGCTTCCCCGCCCCGCATTGCCAGCCTTTGCAAGTACAACCACAGAACCTCTTTAATATAACGTTAAAAATCCAATTACTGGGGCTTCCCTGGTGGCGCAGTGGTTGAGAGTCTGCCTGCCGATGCAGGGGACACGGGTTCGTGTCCCGGTCCGGGAAGATCCCACATTGCCGCGGAGCGGCTGGGCCCGTGAGCCATGGCCGCTGAGCCTGCACGTCCGTGAGCCATGGCCGCTGAGCCTGCGCGTCCGGAGCCTGTGCTCCGCAACGGGAGAGGTCACAACAGTGAGAGGCCCGCGTACCGGAAAAAAAAAAAAATCCAATTACTGGAAGTCAGTTTGTCTACACAAAATAATTATGCGAGGTAAACAGGACATTCAGTCTCTAACCATCTGAGGGCTATAGGCAGGGAAGGCAGAAATGCTACAGGGCTGCATTGACAACCAACGTCCATCATGTGGCTGTCCTTGTCCCACAGGTAAGCAGTAGGATTAGACTAAGCAACTTGACCTAGCTAATCGGGGCTAGAGAAGCCCCTGTTGAGATTAGGAACCCCCAGGGCAAAGCAATGAAGCTACAAATAGAAAGGTCTTCACACACAGTGACTGTGGCCGCGGCTCAGAGAAGAGTCTCAGCACATAAGCAGTAGGGCTGTGACTGAAGTGTCGGCATATATTGTTCATGTTCCTAAAAAGGGTGTCATCTGGAGTCACAAAACAACTATGTATGTCTGAAATGAATAATAGAGAAACGAAGTCACAACTAAAAGGACAGCAGCCCACTAATCAGCAAACTAAGTAAAACGCTGTCTGATTCTATGTCAGATGTGTTTTTTTTTTTAACATCTTTATTGAAGTATAACTGCTTTACAATGGTGTGTTAGTTTCTGCTGTATAACAAAGTGAATCAGCTATACGTATACATATACCCCCATATCTCCTCCCTCTTGCGTCTCCCTCCCACCCTCCCTATCCCACCCCTCTAGGTGGTCACAAAGCACCGAGCTGATCTCCCTGTGCTATGCGGCTGCTTCCCACTAGCTATCTATTTTACATTTGGTTGTGTATGTATGTCCATGCCACTCTCTTACTTCGTCCCAGCTTCCCCTTCCCCCCCTCTGCGTGTCCTCAAGTCCATTCTCTACTTCTGTGTCTTTATTCCTGTCCTGCCTCTAGGTTCATCAGAAACTTTTTTTTTTTAAGATTCCATATATATGTGTTAGCATATGGTATTTGTTTTTCTCTTTCTGACTTACTTCACTCTGTATGACAGACTCTAGGTCCATCCACCTCACTACAAATGACTCAATTTCGTTTCTTTTTATGGCTGAGTAATAGTCCATTTTATATATGGGCCACATCTTCTTTATCCATTCATGTCAGATGTGTTTTAAAAAATGTTTTAAACAATTTCTCACATCATTTCACAACACTCCTGTGAAGTAGGAGGGAAATTATTCCCACCCTCATTGGTCCGGTGGATCCACTAAGGGCCCTGCCCAGGTCACCTGGCAACTACCTCCATCTTTGGGACTAAGGACCACCTGCTCACCCAGGTTGGGAACCTGCTCATTCCTGAGTCATTTAAATGTTGTTCCTCCCATTTCTCCGAATCGTCTATCAACATGGAACCTCACTGCAAACTCTCTTACTGGGCACCCCTGGACTTTTGGTTTAAATTTTGTGACACCAACTAGATGCTAAGTCACCTGAAGGAAAGGACCAAGCTTCTCTTCTCCCAGACCCCTTATTTACTCGGAACTGTGCTCTGGTGAACGCTCAACACATTTTAAGTGACTTGTCCAGAGCAGGAGACTAGAACACAGGTCTCCAATCCTCTCACCACAAAACCACTGTTCTAGAAGTGACAGCACTTATGTCCTCATTCAACGATATTTTCTATGTTTAGCCAGACAACATGACAATTCTATTAGTCAAGGAAAGTCAGAATTATGTCTTCTCACTGGAAACTCAAGGAAACTCGTTTGACTTAGTTGTTCTTATAACCAATTTGACCACATTTGGAGAAAGGGATTATTTGTATTCAAAGTCACTTCTTATACTTACAATATATTTGAGGCTTTTTTTTAAAAAAGGAGATTGACAGGGACTTCCCTGGCAACCCAGTGGTTAAGACTTCGCCTTTCAATGCAGGGGGTGCGGGTTCCTTCCCTGGTCAGGGAGCTAAGACCCCACACGCCTCCAGGCCCAAAACCCAAAACATAAAACAGAAGCAATATTGTAACAAATTCAATAAAGACTTTAAAAGTGGTCCACATCAAAAACTCTTAAAAAAAGAAAAGAGATTGACAAATGGAAACATTTTTCTCTGGTTCTGACTGGGATTAAAAGCCATCTAAATGTTAATATTGTCTACTGTCTAGATACGATCATCTGAAAATTGAGGTAACCTGGTCTGGCTTCATTTGTCATTTATGTTTTCATTTTAGTCTATGTGCAATAACTTTGAGTACTGGTGGAGTCACACAGTTCCATACTTAGCTGTTTGGTATATAAATAGAACACAATCTTAAAAATAATTTGAACTGGGTGACTAACCCAACAGAGAGGTGAAACAACTTCTCATTAGCCCAAGTGGATTCTGCTGTGTTACTGAGACGCCTCATCTCTGGTCACCCCACTTTTCTTTTGCCCAGCTTCCTGCAGCTGGGCCCTGGACCATTCTCCTGAAGCCCCAACACAGCTTCTGTTTCTCAGCTAAGCCACACCTGAGGCAGGAAGATGTGAATAGTTCTCCTCCTCTTCTAGCAGTTTTCAGGATGAAGGCAGTGAGGTGGGGTCCTGAGTGACAGCAGGGTCCCCAGGGGAAACCAACCAGCTTCCTTGGGTAGTAACTCCTCCTTGGACTCACCACTTTTCCTTGCAATGTTGGAAAATTCTCTGGAGTGGTTTTGGCTGACCCTGCCCAGGCCCGTTCTCTGCCCTCTGGATCAGGAATTCGGTACAGTAGTTGGAACCTTAGCAAATCCCAGATGAAGTGATTGGAGCCAGGCATCCCATCGAATGGTTTCCAACTGATGACTGAATGTTTAGGCTGTTCCTGCCCTTGATGCTAAGACCGCTGTGCCTCCTCTGTCCCTAGGTTCCAGTGTCCCTTGGATGCTATACCTTGCCAGGAGGGCTGGACCTTAGAAGTCACCTTCCATAGCCTCTCCATGATCCTGGCTCCTGGTTATCCCTGCCAGCTCCATATTGCTGGAAGCAGTTCACCATGCCTAGTGCCCATACACCAGTCATGACAAAGGTAAGACTGCATGTGTGAATGATAGCAGTAGTGACAATTACCATTTATTGAGGCCAGTGGTATGCCAGACATTGTACTAGTGCTTGTCATACGTTTTCTCACTTAATTCTCACAACAAACTCATGAGGTAAGAATTTCCCCTCCTTTTGACAATTGCAGAATCCAAGTCAGTAAGTATAGGTACCTGGCAAGGATCTATAACAAGTAAATAAAAGTTGGAATTCAAATCCAGGGCCAACACTCTTAACTATTAAGATGTGTTGACTTCCAACAGGATTTTTGGACTTTCTTTCCTTCCCACGACTACCTTTTTTTTTAAGACTTAGGAGTTAAAATGTGTGGGTCACATAAGTATGAGTTTATTTGCCTCATTTGCTTCATATCTTTGGCAAGGGTAGGGTAGGTCTTTTAATTTATTTATTTATTTTTAATATTTCCAAAGTCCTTGGTTCAGTGCTGTGCCCAGTTGGTCCACAGTAGAGGCTGACTAAATAATGATGGAGCCATGTTTCGTAAACATAGAGGTAGCAGAGATAGTAGGACCCAGCTCAGACTCTGCCCCAGAATCTGGTCCCACTGGCAAAATCAAGTCCTTGACAGCACACCATTCTCTGTGGATGTGGCCATGCCTGCACCTATTGTCTACAAATAGTGGTTCAACCAACAACTGCCCTTCCTAGGCTGACATCTAGCCCTATATAAACATTTCTTTTTTAGAACCAGTTCTTAATTCCTACACCCTCTTGGTTTATTGCTAGTTCCTTGAGAAAATAATCTGTCGACATTCTCCAGTCATGGGATAATGACTCAGGCTAGGGATCCGGGCCATTTTCTGGGCAGTAGCTGGACTTCTGGCCCTGTCCTGTTAGGCCCCAAGCCAGCATGCCACAGAGAGGTGCTCCTTCTACCTCCCCACCACTGATGCCAGCCCTTCTGCTCCTTTCCTCCTGCCCACTCTTGCCTCTGCGGTTACCAGAGAAACCATAAAAATATTGCTCCACAAGCTCTAGGAACAAAATGTCAGTGCACTGTACTATTGTTTTAATTTAAAAACTTAAGTGTTTAATATAACTCCAGCCTGGAAGAAATCCCCTTACTGGCAGACAACTCCCTTGGAAAAGGAGAGCTACAAAATCAGGAAGAACTCAGGAGTAGCAGTGAAACTTAGGCTTATTAAGAGCGCCTAAACTCCCACGTCTAGCAGTGAAATTGTCTCACGTCTCCCTTGATTTTTTTTTTTAGGAGTAAAAAAATCTCAAGTTTATTTTGACCTGCAACTCTTTGAGGAACTACAAGGATGGTCATTTCATGGGTTCTCCTATTGTATGTAAAAGAAAATTCCAATTTTGGCTTAAGGCAAGTCTACATAGTTATAACTTAAAAGAATAAAGTGTTAGAATTTACCAGGTTTTGTTAAATATTTTAATAATTTAAAAAATTCCATAAGTTTAAGTGATAAGTTACACTATGCTAAAGTTTTCTCTTATCCTTCTCAGAATTCAAAGATATATTTATAGTTTTAATCAGTGTACCCATTGCTCTGTTCTTTGATCCCTTGATTACTGTATTGGTTTTACTTTCTCTCTTTTTTTTGCTTTTTAGCTCTACCTCCATTCTATTAGTGTTACTTTTTGTGGTTGCTCTAGGATTGAAAAGATATATCTTTAACGTATCACAGTTCAAATCTTCAAATAGAATCCTAGCATTTCATACTTAGAATAAGACCCTTGTAACGGTAACTTCCAACCCGCCTCCCCGCCATTCATAGTCTATTGTTGTCAAACATTTTATATAACATTGTAACGTTATAAACTCCACAATACCGTATTCTTAGTTTTGCTTTAAACAGTCAGCTAACACTTAAAGAAATTTAAAAATGAGAAAAATAAGAAAAAATGTTTCTTATTACTCAAAAAAATCACATCATGACACTTCCTTGCGTGAAATCTTTCAACACATTCCTGTTGCCCTTGGAATTTAATCCAAATTCAACATGCCCCGCAACTGAAATCTAATCAGGGGGAGGGAACACGTTTCAGTATCTAGTTCCATGCCCATTTCATGCAAAGTTCTCAGGAAATGGTACCTAGTTTCATCATTAACTTAATTTTTCTCTGTGTAATTTACATACCCTAAGGAGGAGTAATTAACCTAAATTGAGTGCCAAAAAACAAAATCCCTTCCTTCCTTCTTTCTTCTTTTTCCTTCTTTTCTGCTCCCCTCCCCCACCTCTTTGCTGTAGTCTTCCAGAAAACGAAACAAAACACTCTGCCACATACTTGTGTAGGATTCTTGTTAGAGAATATGACCTTTTGGACTTGCGATGTACCTCATTTGTCTTGTTTTTAATAAGGTGTTTGGGAAAAGGTAGAGATTTTCTGCAGGTCGTTGTCTATCTTTTTTTCAAAGCTACTTTCTTCACTGTCAGGGCTCTGTTTTCCGGTGGGAGGGATTGGTTTGTTCCCTTCCTCAGAACACTGAATTTAATTGTCCTGTGATAGCTGTTGCACAGAACTACTCAGCACCCGTTTCTCTTAACAGTTCAGTGAACAACCCAGTATCTTTCCTTTCCTTGTGGGCTCTAAAATGACTGCTTCTTATCCCAAACCTCATCTACCTCCGCCAATCCATGTGTGGGCTGTTGAAATTCTCCCTCCCTCCGTACTCACTGACCTAGTTTGACATTTCCCCAGGGCTGCTAACTTTCCCTGCTCTGTCTGGAGGCTGTGCTCCTGGGAGTGGCATTACCCCTTGGGGTGCTCTGTCTCTGTCCCTGTCCTTGTTTCTCTGTCCAGCCTTTCCAACTATCCACTGAATTGTAAGAGCACAAACATCCTCAACCTTCATAACCTGATCCTCCTTCCAAACAGTCCCCCATACTACCCATTCCAGGAGAGTTATTCATCTCCTTAGTCACTCATTCATTCTTTCGTTCAATCAATGTCCATTGACTCCCTTCTACGTGTACCCAAAACTGGGATGCTTTGGGTACAAAGAAGTAGATCCCTCCCAACAACCTGTTGGCCTTTCACGGGTTATCATTGTCATTCTAACTTGGTTCTGCCTGTTCTACTTATGAGAAGTGGATAAAAAAGTTTCGGCTAGGTCCTCTCCTTTCCCTATATTGATGATACCACATGGTAAGGATGCTACCGCTCAATGGTTTCGCAACTCTCATATCAATCTGTAGATTGGTCCTGCTTGGTCTGCTTGGACCCCTGGTTTTCCCCAATACTCTCTGTCCCCTGGGACCTATGCTACTTAGTCAGCACATTTTATTAAACAGCAGACACTTTCTTCTCGCAGAAGCTCAACTAGGGTCTGAACACAGAGTGGAGCAAACATTCCTCATGCCATCTCAGACTTTCTACTTAGAGGCTTCAACTCTATTATTGTTTGATAATTTGCCCCCTTTATCTTCTCTGTTCTCTCTTTTTAATCAATATTTTTTATTGAGGTATACAATGTTGTGTTTATTGAGGTTTACAATGTTGTGTTAATTTCTGCTGTACAGCAAAGTGATTCAGTTATACATATATACGTACCTATATATATATTCACTTTAATATTCTTTTCCATTATAGTTTATCATAGGCTATTGAATATAGTTCTCTGTGCTATATAGTAGGACCTTGTTGTTTATCTCTCTTTCTTGCCTAATCTCTTGGATTGAGCCCCCAGGTAATTCATCTTTCTCTCCTATTTTCCATCTCTTTTTGTTGTACTTCTAGGAAATCTCTTCAATTTTTCACTTACAACATTTCTATTGAAATTTTTATTTTGGTTAACATTTTGAATTTCTAAGAACTCTTACTTGTTTTCTTGTTAGTCCTTTTGCAGAGGTACCTGTTTTTGTTTTAGCGGTGCAACATCTTATCATTTCTGGGGTGATATTCATTGTTGCTGTTGTTGTCATTATTTAGCTTAATTCTGCACCCTGTATTTTCTCTCCTTCTTGAAGTCCTTTCTTCTTTCTCTGTTTGTTCTGGTTTCTCTTTTTCATGGTCGTGGCTTTCCTAAAAATATCTGCTTATCCCTAGCTTTGAATTCTTATTTAGGAATAAGGTTAGGGTAATTTAGGGGCCAAGCTCAGACTTCTGTGACACAGAGGCCCCCAAACTTCAACTGCCTGAATAAAATAGAAGTTGATTTATCTCTGTCATAGGCAGACTGGAGGTGAATGGTTCCAGCTCTTCTCTGCAAGGGCATTAGAGTCCAGCCAGAGTTGATTGTGGCAATCAGTCAGTGCCAAGAGTTGGAGGTGGCTCAGTGGAGAGAGGAGATAGAGAATGGAGAGACCCAACACATAACAAGAAGTTCCAACAGAGGAGAGAGGAGAAAATGAGTAGGGTTGGTGGCAAATGGAAGCATAGGTAGGGAGACAGTCAGCCACACCCAGCCAGGTGGAGGCTCGGGGCAGACCTCCAGTGTTAGGGTGGAGCCTGACAAAGGAGAGGTACCATATCAGTCTAGAAAGAGACAAAGGGTCAGAACAGGATTCAGGCGCAGAGCCCAAGGTGCTGAACCCAGAATGACCTAGAACCTTAGTGACTGGAGGTTTTCTCTGTGAGGCCATAGCTGCTGAGTGCTTCTTGTCTTAGGCTCTGTGATGGACTGAATGTTTTCCTCTCAAAGTTCATATGCTGAAATCCTAACCCCCAGTGTGATGGTATTAGGAGGAGGGTCCTTTGGGAGGTGATTAGGTCATGAGGGTGGAGCCCTCTTGGATGGGATTAGTGCCCTTTACTGAGACCCACCCAGAGAGCTCCGTCATTCTGTCCACCATGTGAGGACACAGTGAGAAGGCAGCCATCTGCCAATGAGGAAGAGGGCACTCAGAGATATGGGATCTGTCGGTACCTTGGTCTTGGACTTCCAGAATCCAGAACTATGAGAAGCAAATGTTTATTGTTTAAGTCCTCCAGTCTATGGTATTTCTGTGATAGCAGCCTGAACGGACTAAGACAGGCTCAGATTGATTTAGGGAAGCAGGGAAGGGACCCAGCATCTGTGAGGGGTTTAAATGACTCCTACTATGGGGCTGTGGTTCCCTAAATAATAAGCTGTTGTTGTTGTTGTTGTTGTTGCCCATTGTTGGAAACAAGGAGGACTTTTTTTTTCTATCTAAAGATATTTTATACTGGATAGATTAAGATTGATGAGCAAATAATTAAAATGCATTTTAAGGATACGCAAATTGGATTAGTATAAACTGAAAAAGGAATAAAAGATGGAGCTAGAGCAAGAAGACTGGACATTTTTACATATGCTTTATTAAGAACAAGATGGTAATTTCCATACATGGAAATAGAAGAATGTAAAATGAAAAACTAATTGACTAAGCAAAACAGTTTCTAGGACATGGAATGTAAATGAGAATCTTGCAGGAATGAAAGTGGGGCAATTTACCAGGAGAAACATGCAGAATGCTGAAAGTTAGTAGGTAAAATGAGAAAACTAAAGCAAAGTTCCTAAAGGAAAATTGAAAGACTAAATATCTTAGTAGTGACATATATAAAGGAAAGTATTTTTACGTATTTGGTAAATTTTAAATGATGCCTATGGGACGGAGACATTAAGAAACCAATCTAGTTATCTATCCATTCATCTATGTTCTGTATCGGAACAGAGCTATGTGGTTTTACTTTGTAGGTATAAATTGAATCTAAAATAAGGAAAAAAAATCTGAGTCACATGTATCTAAAATTTTGGTTATTTACAGTTTAAAGTACTGAGCAAGCACTGGTTCCATTTTAGAGAATCTGTGGAGGAGAAGTTTGGACATTACCAAAAATAATGTCACATATTTATGAAAAGAATAATCTAGATGTTTTTGGACTGATAAACACAACCTCCATATCTGGAAAGAGGCTGAAAGAAAATAATTGTGAAACTATTTTATAAATATTTTAGTAAGAGCAGTAGTAAACAGCATGGCTTTGTAAAGAACAAATCCTGTCAGACTAAAATAATCTCCTCCTATGACAGAATGACAAGTCTTCTGGATTGAGGGGGAGGGAATAAATATTAACTATCATGACTTCAGCAAGGATTTTGATTTCTGTTTGGGAAGCAAATACATAAGATAATTTCAGGTAGTGATAACCAGTTACGAAGGAAATACAGCAGAAGAATGAGGAGAGAAGTGATGGGTGAAGGCTAGTGCCTTAGAAATGGTCATCGGGGAGGATTCTTGGAGAAGATGCTTGAGCTGAGATCCGAATAGTGATAAGTAGCCAATCATGTATCAATCCAGGGGAGAGTGCCCCATGGATGGAGCAGCTAGTGGGTGACCTTGGCCTGTCTGACGGGTGGAGAGAAGGCCAGTGGGGTTGAAATGCAGTGAAAAAAGAGGGGGGTAAACATGACAAGAGAATGAGTGACCTTGAGGGTATGTGACAAAGGATATGGATTTTCTTCAAGGGCAATGGGAAGAGGGCTGAGGGTTTTGGGCAGGGGAATGACGTGGTCCAATTTACGTTGTAAAAGGTTCCACGGCTGTGGTGCAGGGTGGAGTAGATTGAGCGAGAGGGGAAGCAGAGAGAGGATGTTGACGTAGAGGAGAGGGTCGAGGCCTGGCCGACGATGCTGCCAGTGGGCATTGTTAGGAGTGCTGGATCTGGAATATCTTTAGAGGTAGGACTTGGCGTTGGATTAGATGTGGGGAATAAGGAAAGAGAGTTGATCCAAGGATGATGCCTGGGTCTTTGGTCTGATCAACTGTGCATCGTAAACTGAGATGGGAGAAGACTCAAGAAGGAGGGGTTTGGGGAAGAAATTTGGGAGTCGCCATCTCTGTGTGAGATATGTAGAATTTGACTGCCTGCTATCCATCTGTGTGGAGGGATTGAGTAGGTAGTTGGATATAATGCCAGAGTTTAGGCGGAGAGGTTGGCAATTGGCGAGAAACCATTTAGAAATCACAGCATAGAGAAGATACTGAGATGACCTCATTGGGATCTTCACAATTTCTCTGTGAAGTAGTTATAAATATAACAGTAGATGAGTGGTGGGTATGATGTGGTCCAGGTGTGACAGGCATGTGTATAGAACCCAGCATCCAGGATGGACAAGAGCAACGAGGAGAACAGGTTACATCAATTAGAGGGATCCCTTGGGGCTTCCCTGGTGGCGCAGTGGTTGAGAGTCCACCTGCCGTTGCAGGGGACGCAGGTTCGTGCCCCAGTCCGGGAAGATCCCACATGCCGCGGAGCGGCTGGGCCCGTGAGCCATGGCCGCTGAGCCTGTGCGTCCGGAGCCTGTGCTCCGCAACGGGAGAGGCCACAGCAGTGAGAGGCCCGCATACCGCACACACACACACAAAATAAATAAATAAAATAAGAGGGATCCCAGGGCCAATCTCTGTCCCATGAGCATAGCCTTACCAGATTTAGCAAATAAAAATATTGCATGGGACATAACTTATACTAAAAAAATTTATTTATCGTTTACCTAAAATTCACATTTAACCAGAGGGCCTGTATTTTGTCTGACAACCCTACTTCAACATCTACAAAATATTGAAACCTTCCTTATATCTTCCTTTTTTTCTCCATTCCATATGCCCCACGATCGTAGCTCTAACTTTAGCCTGTTGGGTTATGATTGCTTTAAACCTCTTTCTCCTGTTGGACATTGTGTGCTTCCTGAAGGCAAGGCTGTGTGTCATGCATCTTTGTGCAACTGTTATGTTGAAAGGCCAGAGCTGACTAGGGACCCATGGAAAGCAGCTTTATTCTTTTCTCTCACTGTCTCTTTAAAACCATGTGAAGGCTTGCTTTGGGCCCAGTCTCCTGAATGAAACCTCAGATCCATAATTTAGACGACACTTGTGTCCCTTTCAGTTGCAGGATAGTCTAGGGTTAATACTAGAATGTTTCCTAAGGGTGGTGGGCCGTGAGGTTAGCTTCACTTTTTCCTACTTGGTTCCTGTCCTCCTCTGTCCTCCCCACAGGCAGCTTCTCCCCCTCCAGGTCGGAGGGGGTCGCTGAGAGTGAGGAAGAACAGAAGAAAGGATGGGGCTGAGTTACTTGCACTTGGCAAGTAACTTAATGGATGTCTCTCCTCCCCTCCCTGCTCTCCCCCCATCCCCGGCCTCTTTGTGCTGGGCAGGAAGCCCCTGTTGGGCAGGCTCCTTTATTTTATTTTACTTTTATTTTTTGTTTGAAGTATAGTTAATTTACAATGTCATGTTAGTTTCAGGTGTACAGCACAGTGATTCAGTAACCTATATTATAATCTATTCTTTGTTCAGATACTTTTCCCTTATAGGTTATTACAAAATACTGAGTATAGTTCGCTGTGCTACACAGTAGGTCCTTGTTGCTTATCTATTTTGTATATACTAGTATGTATATGTTAATCCCAAACTCCTAATTTATCCCTTTCCCTTTGGTAACCGTAAGTTTGTTTTCTATGTCTGTGAGTCTATTTCTGTTTTGTAAATAAGTTCATTTGTATCTTTTTTTTTTTAGATTCCACATATAAGTGATATCATATGATAGCTTTCTCTGCCAGGCTTACTTCATTTTGTGTGATAATCTCTAGGTCCATCCATGTTGTCGCAAATAGCATTATTTCATTCTTTTTTATGGCTGAGTAATATTCCACTGTATATATGTGTATGTGTATGTGTGTGTGTGTGCATATATATACACAACATATTCTTTATCCATTCCTCTGTTGATGGACATTTAGGTTGCTTCCATATCTTGTCTGTTGTAAATAGTGCTGCAATGAACATTTGGGTGCATGTATCTTTTCGAATTATAGTTTTCTCCAGATATATGCCCAGGAATGGGACTGCAGGATCATATGGTAGTTCTATTTTTAGTTTTTTAAGGAACCTCCATACTGTTCTCCACAGTGGCTACACCAACTTACATGCCCACCAACAGCGTAGAAGGGTTCCTTTTTCTCCACACCTTCTCCAGCATTTATTATTTGTAGTCTTTTTGATGATGGCCATTCTGACCAGGGTGGGGTGACACTACCTCATTGTAGTGTTGATTTGCATTTCTCCAGGCTCCTTTTATGAAGGATGCTAAGTTGCAGGAAAATAGACCTGTGGTCTGTGGACATGCAGTTAAGTCCTGGTGTGACTGTCTTCCCCGGCGAAAGCCTCTCACTATTTGCCTTTCTCAGGCAGGAATCGGACAGGAATCTCCAGGGAACCTACTTCACACTTTCTGAGCAGTGTCCTCCAGCCACTCTCACTGACTTGAAGTGAGGGGGTCACCCTTGTCTTTCCTCCCCGCCTCTCCTCCCCCCAGACTGTGTGGATTTCTGGTGGTTCAGAAATATGACAGTCCTCCAGTTTTCTCCAAAGAAATTGTCTCTCTCAGCCCCTTCAGCCTCTACCCTTTTATATCCTCAAGGACTAAGGGCTTCAAAATCAGTTTCCAGGGGCTTCCCTGGTGGTCCAGTGGTTAAGACTTCGCCTTCCAATGCAGGGGGTGTGAGTTCCATCCCTGGCTGGGGAGCTAAGATCCCACATGCCTCGCGGCCAGAAAACCAAAACATAAAACAGAAGCAATATTGTAACAAATTCAATAAAGACTTTAAAATTGGTCTACATCGAAAACAAAATCTTAAAAAAAAATGTTTCCAGCACCTTCCTCTGCAATTCTTACGTAGGTCTTCTAGAATTTTCCTTCAGAATACGGGAGTCTTTGTCATTTCTTTTGTTGATTTTGGCTTTGGTGCCTTAGCAGAAGCTGAGGCAAAAGAGTGCCATCTTACCATCTTTTGTTATATTTGTATTTTTAGCACCTAGCTCAGTGCCTGGTGTATGGCAGACTCTTGATAACTGTTTTTTGAGCAACTTAATTATTAACAAGAACGTACAGTAAGGTCTTTCCTATCCTCCTTAATCACGAGGATCACTGTTCTTCCTATGCTCACCCCGCCTACAAATCTGGATGACACCTCTTCATTATCCAGCTTACAAGTCACTTCCTCCTTATGGCCCTCATTGGCTTAACCCCCCAATAGCCTCTGTCCTAAGTACCTGACACAGCACTGGATACCCCTGTAAGCTCCAGGAAGGCTGGCACTGCCTTGTTCACTCTGTATTCTGAGAAGAGAGCACAGTGCCAGGCAGTAAGTAATAATGAATGAATAAATGAATGGATGGATTGACACCAGTTGTAAAGCCTCCTAGATTGGGTTTCAGGAGTGGGTCTGTTCTGGACCACTGGCTTTCAGCCCTCATTAGAGCCCACCTATATCAAGGGGAGGTGCTGGTTTGGGCAACCTCACCCTTCATGGCTGAATTAAGCTCCCGTTAATTGGTCAGTACATCTGCTACCTGAAGTGTAACTATAGAATTGTGCCCAAGTACCACAGCACAGAAGTTGACAGATCACTTTGGTCATGAGGTTTCTAGCTCCTTTTCTCAAACTCACATTCTTTAGTCCATCAGCTTTAGAAATTTCACTGTGATCATGATATCCAATGACAAATTTAAAAACACTTCTGTTTGCATCATAGCGCCATATTCAGTTTGTGTCCAGTTAAGTGCTGTAGAAGTCAGTGTTAAATTTCTCCTGAATTTTATACTCTTCAAAAGTATTACAACCTTGGATGTGTGTGTAACCCACTCTTCTCCCCAAAACCTCTACCCCAGACAAGCGGATCTCTTATAGTCAAATAAAATTGAAGCTAGAGTGTGGTATGAACTTGTGGTACAAAAAACAAATCCAATACATTATATGTAAAAGAAGTTCAGTATATGTGACAGGAAAATCTGAATAAACTGAAGATGAAAATAGGGAAAAGGCTATTTTAGTAAATTACATAACTTTTTAAAAGGCTTTTGAGAAACACTTAAAGTAATGTCTATTTGGGGATTTAAGCAAATGATGTCCTGATTTGATGACATAAAATATATTTCTTTTCTTAAGGGATTGTAGACATTCTTGAGACCACCCTCTTAACCAAAGAATTGTAAAATTATGTACATATATCATATTAAAAAACAATTGTATGGAGGTTGAGGCCAAATCTGCTGGTTGCCTACCCAATGTTCACCTTCATTTTGTTTTTTTCCTTACCAAGGAGCCCTGATTTTCTTGAGGGCTGCAATGTAACCAGCTCAAACCTGTATTTCATAGCCTCTCATATAAAGAGAGGTGACTAAATTCTGGCTAATGAAATAGAAGTGAAAGTTTTTGGTGGGGATTCCAGGAAAGCTTCTTAAATGGTGGATTAACTCATATGGCTTTTGTCCTACTCTACACCCTCATTCCCATCTGGAACTTGGACCTGATGGCTGGTACTGAGCAGCCATTTTGCAACAATGAGACTTGATTTAATGAACTAAGGATAATGGAGCTGAAAGATAGAAGGAAGATGGCACATTAATAACATCATGGAGCCACTGTGCCAGTTTTGGACTGCCTAATTTTAGACAGTGTTACACAAGAGAAATGATCCCCGTGTGTCTAAGCCCTTGCTTTTTAGGTCTTTATTACTTATAACCAAAATAATTTTAAAAGATATTGGGGAAAGTTCAGTGCATTTGTGTTCTAGATGAGAACTTCCCAAAGAAACTCTTTATATTAATAACCATCATGGAAAAATTAGAAAAACCCTTACCTCTGAAGTTGTTGCACTGAACATACCATCTGACTGATTTTATTTTAGAGAATAGAAATAATTTCAGTTTTATTTAATTAATTAATTAATTAAAATTTTTTTTTATTTTTATTTTTTAAATTTATTTATTTTTAATGAACTAATTAATTAATATTTGGCTGCATTGGGTCTTCGTTGCTGCATGTGGGCTTTCTCTAGTTGCAGTGAGTGGGAGCTACTCTTCGTTGCAGTGAGCAGGCCTCTCATTGTGGTGGCTTCTCTTGTTGCAGAGCATGGGCTCTAGGCACGCAGGCTTCAGTAGTTGGGGCACACGGGCTTCAGTAGTTGTGGCTTGTGCGCTCTAGAGTGCAGGCTCAGTAGTTGTGGCTCACGGGCTTAGTTGCTCTGTGGCATGTGGGATCTTCCCAGATCAGGGCTCAAACCCGTGTCCTCTGCATTGGCAGGTGAATTCTTAACCACCAGGGAAGTCCCTAATTTCAGTTTTAAATTTAGCAGTTTTAAATGTAAATTACATACACACATACTCACAGTTTAACAAGTGTGTCCATATTCCAGGCATTGTGCTCCGTAAGTTATATTCATTATCTCATGTAATGTTCATAGCAATCTTGTGAGGTATTGTTATTACCCTCATCTTCTACATGGAGAAACAGAGGTTTAGACAATCAGGTAACTTCACAGTAAATGACAAAGAAGGGATTAGTAATGAGTCTGTTTAGCTCCAAAGCCCACATTTATGATGACTACCTTGCCCTGTTTCCTGGCAGAGGACCAGATAAGCATGGGTCTGTTCGTTTTAGCCATTTACCAAGGGTGGTGTAACAAGAAATAAATATAATCCATCCAGTTGGACTTCCTAGAAAAACTCAACAGATAAAGAGAATTGATACTCATATGGAAGACTCCCAGTAGCCAGGAATTTGAAATGTACAGAGCAGGGAGATTCAGGTTAGATGTTAAAATGGGTAGCCACCTGGCCTCGTTGAAACCAGACTGAGTACACTAGATCCTTTTCCTGAAAAAAGTGATGGCTGTTCCCACTTGGGATGGGGCAGGATATGTACTGTGTTTACTGGCCCCTTGACCTCATTGCCCACCATCCTCTCACTCCCTTGCTCTGCTCATTACGCTGCCCCTTCAAACATGCCATTGACCTCACAGATCTTGCACGTACCAGTCTCTCTGTGTGAAATGCTCTTCCTCTAGATCCTATGAGGTTCATTACCTCACTTGACTAAAGTCACTGCTGCCATGGGGCTTCATCAGAGATGCCTTCCTTGACCATTTTATCTACAAAACAGTCTCTTCTATTATTCTCAGTTCCCTTATCCTGTTTTATATTTCTTCATAGCACTGAATGCACCTGATGTATATATTTATCTGTATGTATCTACCTCCTGCCCTAGAATAAGCCCCATGGACATGGGGCCTGTGCTTTATTCACTAGGACAAGGTCTGGTACATAGTATATGCTCAATAAATATTTGCTGACTGAATGAATGAAGAGTGAGTTCTAAGAACCTGCTTCTGTCCTATGTTATTACATGAAAACCTGGAAGGCACTAGATGGATTGGTCCTATTCTGGGACAGACTCTATATTCACAAAGTTTTTTGGGGTTACTTCTGCAATGTGAGCAACTAATGAATGATCTCCATGCAGGGGAAGTGATAGACAGAAGAAGAGTGTTTTAACATGGAATCTTCTTAAAAGGAAAATGAAACTGGAGAGTCATGTGCAAAGTGGTAGCAGTGACTAGCAGCCACTTTGCACCTAAGAAGAAATTGATTCTTAATTATTACCTATGAAGAATGAACATGATAAAGGAGATACACTGTCTCTGCCTCTTGGTGGTTGTTAGTGCCTTTGTGGGTATGCTATCCTTAGACACATAACTGTAATCCTGGACGATATAGGATGAAGAGTTGTGATTCCCAGGAGAGAGAATCTCTGGCGAGAGTAACCCAAATCCCAGAAGTAGGTTTTGGATTACTCCTTGGAGGGTGGAACAGATTTTGACAGGATTTTCTGGCCCTAGCTGGCAGAAGAAACAGCATAAGAAAAGGCATGGCCGATTAATGCATACATATTATCTGGGAAACAGTAATTGGCTTTGGAGCCAAAACAAGGGAGTACTTGGAAATAAATATTGAAAAGGTTTGCAGGAGGCTCTGTCTCAGTGGGCCTCTAATGCCAGGCTGAGGGGTTTGAATGTAATATGGTAAGTGTCTGGGAACCATTCTTCAATGGCTCCAGTTCTTACCCAGCGGGGAAGTGACAAGATGGAAACATTGTTATATGAGGTTATTCTGGTGGGAGTCTGGAAGATGACTCACAGTGGTAAAGAACAAAAGCCAGGAAGATTGGTTGCAAAGTTAGTGAAATAATTTGGGATGTAAAGACAAGAATCAGGAAGGCATCTTTTTACCCATAAAAAGACACTGATGTTGGGTGATGAAGGTAAGGGAATACCTTAGTCTGCTCGAGCTGCCTTAATAAAAATCCTAGAGGGCCGCGGAGACACGTGAAGGCCGGTGAGTCGGTGCGGAGTTCGTCTCGGCACGCGTGGCCGCATTGGGATGGAGTCCTCCTCGTCTTCCTCCGCAGCGGGTTTGGGCTCGGTCGACCCTCAGCTGCAGCATTTCACCGAGGTAGAGACTCAGAAGCAGCGCTTCCAGCAGCTGGTGCACCAGATGACGGAACTTTGTTGGGAAAAGTGCATGGACAAGCCTGGGCCAAAGTTGGACAGTCGGGCTGAGGCCTGTTTCGTGAACTGCATTGAGCACTTCATTGATACAAGCCAATTCATCTTGAATCGACTGGAACAGACCCAGAAATCCAAGCCAGTCTTCTCAGAAAGCCTTTCTGACCGACCTGAGTATTACCTCTTTGGAAAAGGAAGGTAGTTCAAGAAATGAAGAGCAGTTGATGGGATGGTTGAAGAAAAGGCTGTGGGGGGATCGACTCCCACCTTTGTCACTCTTGGGACATCCTGGCATCTGAGAATGAACAAAGACCGATTTTTGTGTGTGTGGGTGGTTTGAGGGTCAAATGTGTTTGGGGTTGTGTTTTTTAATGCTAATCTTGGGAAAACAATTGACAGATGAATGGAAGACTCTACTAGATGTGTATTACTGCATGTGGGACCATGCTTTCCTCATAGTCTCATTAACTGCTCCCTACAATTTTAATAGTGGAACTGCTCTATAGTTTGATAGTGGGACCACATAGGTAATAATCTGTTATTTGTTGGATTCCTTTCAGATTTCTGGAGAGATCGATAGACATCTTTGTGTCTCTTAGGAAGGGCAGCAGTGGGGGAAAGAGTAATTTGGTACTTGACTGACTAGATAAGGCCTCCTTATCTAGTGTTTGATTATCAGTGCTGGAAAAAAAATGTATGGAGTATTCATATAGTACATTTCACCTTTCTAGGTTATCTCCTTCCCTTATACTGTGATTCACTTAAATATCTATATGTAAAGTCCAGTCTTGGGCTAGTACAGGTAGCCTGAGAGTCTAGAGGCCTTTAGTTAAAGGAATCTAGCCAGCAAACATAATTCTCATACTAAAGTGCCACAAGGAAGAAGTTAACTTACCCTGTATGTCAGGGTCCAAAAAGATTTAAAGATGTGCCTAAATGAAAAAATAAGTTATAAAGATTTAGCCCAGTCAAAAACTAACAGCAGTTTCAGGTAGAGGTGCATGCCTAATGTAAAGCAGCATAGTTTCCATTTACTGCGTTCTTTTAATCACTGAAACAGAAGCTTCTACAAGAAAAAAAAAATCCCATAGACTGGATAGTTCAAACAATAGAAAATTATTTCTTGCAGTTCTGGAGGCTGGGAAGTCCAGGATCAAGGTGCTTGAAAAGTAGTTTTCATTCTGAGGGTACTCTTCTTTTGGCTTGTAGGTGGCTGCCATCTCACTGTGTAATTACATGACCTTTTCTTTTTTCCCCCTCTTCCTTTTTTCTTTTTTTAAAAAATAAATTTATTTATTTATTTTTGGCTGCGTTGGGTCTCCTTTGCTGCACAAGGGCTTCCTCTAGTTGCAGCGAGCGAGGGCCACTCTTCGTTGTGGTGCGCAGGCCTCTCACCAAGGTGGCTTCTCTTGTTGTGGAGCACGGGCTCTAGGTGCACAGGCTTCGGTAGTTGTGGCACGTGGGCTCAGTAGTTGTGGCTCGAGGGCTCTACAGTGCAGGCTCAGTAGTTGTGGCACACGGGCTTAGTTGCTCCACGGCATGTGGGATCTTCTCGGACCAGGGCTTGAACCTGTGTCCCCTGCGTTGGCAGGTGGATTCTTAACCACTGCGCCACCAGGGAAGCCCCTCTTCCTTTTCTTATAAGAGCACTAATCACATCATGGGCACATGATCCATCCATCCGTCATGATCCATCTAAACTTAATTACTTCCCAAAGGCCCTACCTCCAAATATCATCATTTGGGGGTTAGGTGTCAGTGTATGAATTTTGGGGACCCACAGACATTCAGCCCATACTAGGAGGGAATCAAAGAGGATGATTAGGTTTTGGATCTGAGCTGTGGTACAATATGAATAGTCAAACCAGGAGGAGGATCTGCCTTAGGGGGTATGTGATAGTCACAGTGACCTACTTGTGAAGACACTGAGGTGATTTGGGTTAGGAATGTCTTTGGGGAGCCCACACCTCCTCAGGCACACTTCTTTCAGTAGAGAAGGTGATTAATTAGCAAACTTTTTGTTACGTAGGGTCAACGCTCTCTGTGAAGTCAAGGACTCTGTTGACCCCCAAAGATAGATCGCCTTCACTTTTGTCATCTATATTCAGTTCAGTCCTGACCCTGGATATCAGAAGACTAATTATAGTTTGGGGCTTCATAATTTTTAGATTGTAATTTTAAGATCAATCTAGGGAATTGATGAGGTAGTGATGAATAATGTTCAAGTCTGCAAAAATGGATTTCCCCTAAGAATCCAAACTATGGAGGAGGGCATGAGTTGGATTTTAATTTTTTTTTTAATTTTTAAAGCTTTTAAATGTTTTGGCCATGCCAGGCAACATGTGGGAATCTTAGTTTGCCGACCAGGCATCAAACCCGTGCCCCCTGCATTGGAAGCGCACGGCCTTAACGACTGGACCGCCAGGGAAATCCCATGAGTTAGATTTTATTTCTGAGCTATAGTAATCCTTGTCTCCTTCTCCAGAACTCACTTGGCACTCCAAGAGCTAGCAGGACTCCTAAGGTTGGCTTGAAACCAGCAATCAATCTCCTGCGGCTGCCAGAGCCTTGTTTTTAGTTCCTGCTAGTCTAGACTCTTCTTGTGTTTTTCTTGCTGGGGTCTGGGAGGAGTAATAGCACAAAACGGTGATAAAAAGCTCAGGTTTGGCGTCTTCAGACCCAGGCTTCACCACTCAGCAGCTGAGTAATCTTGTGTAAGTCTTGGTCTCTTTTTTTCTAAAATGGCATTTGCTGTGGAGATGAAAAGAAATAATAAAAATAAAGTGCCTGGAGTGCAAGAAATAGTCAATGAGCCTTTATCATCATCATCATCATCATCATCATCATCATCATCGTGACCCTTGACGTTATTTCCAGCCCTGTTGTCCTGGGGGCCAGCTTGCGGTGAGTACCTGGGATCTACCGGTGTTTATTTTTAGTTCAGGTGTGCATTGTAACTACAGTATTTTAGAATACATACAATAAAAGATGTAAACAAGACGGCGATTTTCTGAAATTTTGGTCTGTTAAGTTCTGAAATGCAATAAGAAGAAATGCTATGAAACCTTCCCTGGAAATACTGAAACTGGAAATCTGAGTTAACGCGGAAAGGGCTTAATCTCTAGATGCGAGGGCTTCTCCAATAGTAATTTTATAACGACCCACTGACAATCCCAGAGGCTCTCACTTCCGCATTAAGGTCTTTAACTTATGTGATCTTAATGGAAAGAAGCTGAATTAAAATAACACTGAGTATTTTAGCTGACTTTCATAGAAACCTTGAAGAAGAAGTTAATTTTCTAATGCTTGTGTACATCACCGGTGAACTTAGTTAAATTGGAAGGCAAAATGAAAAATTTTACATTTGTCTCAATTTCTTCTCCTTTAAGGATGTCTAAAGTTCTGCCAAGTGAACAGTGGGCTCTGCTGGCCCATTCTTGATTAGGTGACTGTAGAAAAAATATCTTAATTAAAAAAATAAAAAGAAATATGATTTTTTCCCCTCTCTTGCATGACATAAAATGGATCATAAAGAAAAACACTTCACAAACTTGGACTAAAAGTATGGAAATATCATCCTCTAAACTGTTTTATATTATGATTAGTAAAGTCCTGAAATGGAGTGTTATGGGAAACACAACACCTATTCCAATAAAGCAATATTAAGATGATGAATTTCAGTAACAAAAAGCAAAGTAGACTATTATATATAATATGCATTTAGAAAAAAGAAATATTTTGTAAAAGTTACAAACCTCATAGATATCAAGTATTGGATGCTTATGAAAGTTCTAAATAAACAAAATATTTTTTCTATTTTGTGAACCAGAGTTCTGTGTCTGTGAAAATGTGTACTTGCTAATCCCTTATAATTTAAGACTATAATAAGAATTAAAGACTTGGAACAGAAACTTTAAGCTGTATCCAAATTATATTTGTTTCTCTCAATTAAATTATATTTAAAATTGAGATTAGTTCTCATTCTATCATTCTATGATCTTTTCAGTCAAAACCAATTTTTCTTGCTACAGTTGTTCATCAGAAGAAGAGACTAGGAAATCATACATAAATGACACCAGCCAGAACAAATCTTAAAAAATACTGTGAGTAAAAAATTTCCATAGTTTTTAATAGCTTTAGTAGTTTTCTCATAAAAATTATTTCAATTTTTATAATCATTAAATATATGAAAAAATCAGAGTACCCCCAATAATATTACACCCATATACTCACCACCAGTGTTAAACCACTTGCTATATTTGCTTTAGTTCTCCTTTTAAAAATAAATATGTATCATTCTCAAACATGTTTTATATATTTAGTACAGATTGGAGGTCCATAAACCTCACAGTATTCTATTTTTGTGTGTTTTTATTTTTCGGTACGCGGGCCTCTCACTGTTGTGGTCTCTCCCGTTGCGGAGCACAGGCTCCGGATGCGCAGGCTCAGTGGCCATGGCTCATGGGCCCAGCCGCTCCGCGGCATGTGGGATCTTCCCGGACCGGGGCACGAACCCGTGTCCCCTGCATCGGCAGGCGGACTCTCAACCACTGCGCCACCAGGGAAGACCTACTTTTGTGTTTTAAAGTCCATAAAAATGGTATGTTTTGTAACCATCCTCTTCTCTGTTTGCTGTTGAAGACCCTATATGGTGAATAATAATCATTGGGTACTTAGGCCATTTAGCATTATATATCACTTCTGTTGAGAGAATTAATAAAATACTAAATATAGCTCTTGTTAGAAAAGTTTACAGCCTAGTTAAAATGCCAAAACGAAAACCTGGTGAGTTAGAGTTTTTATAATAGTTTACCTAACATACGTGTAGGAGGGAATAATTCCACATACAGTACAGATGTTTGTTTTAATTAAGAATAAAATACTTGGAAAGGGGACAATATGATATGTCATAAATTTGGAAGATCAAATTATTTAACATAAAATGAAGAATCAATTTCAGAATAAAGCCCTTCCTCATGGGGGACTTTGAGATCCCTGATTGCTCATTTAGTGGTTCCTAGGAGTAAAAATTCATGTAAACTATGCCTTAAGAGTTGGTTAGTCGTTATGGATCAATATACAAGAATATGTCAAGTGCTTTGGTAAGATGATTACTATCGTAAGATAGAGCAGACCATTACTAGTCTCACCAGGAGGGACAGTATTTATAGGCATATTCTTTATGTTATTCATTCGGCTGGAAATATGCAAAACTAGCTCGGTAAGTATAAAGTTCATGAAAGTTGAAAATAAGACGTTAAGGTGCATAGAACTTACAGGCAGATTTTAATAACTAATTATATGCTGCAAAATGTGCAGTGTAGGTAAATTGATGAAAAACCTTCACAGTGTCTGCATCTTCGGAGGACTGACATTTGCAACTTTTGTTTTGCATATCCTTATTTTTAAGTATCTTAAATGAACGAGTCGTGCACTAGGAGCAAGAGATAAGTGCTTTCTTATCCAAACTGTCTCAGACCCTGTATTTTCTTAGTCACAGCCGTTTGTTACACGGCAACTTGGAGGGTAACTGCACGGAGGATTGCGGGAACTAGATATTGATACCAGTGGTGAAACGCTCGAGTTTATTCAGAAATAAATGGCTTTATAGTGAGGACAGCAGATACCATAGTCCGAGTTTAGACCGCCTCAGTGATTCATACTGATATCATCCCATCCTTTATCGCAAGTCCTTGTTAAGGTTTGCATTTCTAATCTAGAGTATAAACTCCGGTCTGTTTATACTGCAGTGTCTGGCATAGGCATTCGCCATGTATTTGTTGAATGAATTTGTTAAAGTTCTGCGTACCATGCATTTTGCTTGGTTGATCTGTGAGAAGCATGGTGCACCGGCACTAGGTACTGAAGAATTCTCATGCTGATTAGGAACAGAGGTAATCCAAGTTTAAAATACCATGTGTTGTGTCACCTTTACTTGGAGGTGACTCACTCCGGGCATCCGGGTGAAAGATGATTCTCGCCTGTGATCCGAAGTGCTGTGGAAATTACCGCGGTAGCCCTTTCCAGGAGAAAGGAATGCCGAGTCCAGGTTTCGAAGGTCAGAAGGGGCAGGTGCAGCAGCCCAGGGGAACAGAAGGGCGCAGGTGGAAGGCTGCCGGCTCGTCGGGTGCGCTTCGGCCGCGATACCCGGCGCGGCCAGTAAGCGGCGCTGGGCCTCGAGTTTGGAGGCCCCGAGGAGCGGGCTGCGGATTACCTGCAGCAGAGGGGAGCCGGCGAGCTCCTCCCCGCCCGCCCGCCCCCAGTCCCCGCCCCCAACGCGGCACTCAGCGCGGCTCCGCGGGCTCCACGCACTCGCTCGGAGGAGCCGGGGCAGAGCAGTCTGCCTGCTGCAGGCCGGACGCGCGAAGCAGGCGCGGCGGGGTTGCGGGGCCGCCTGCCCTCGTCCTCCGGGCCGGGTCGCTCTCCTCCCGCACAGTGCGGCGCAGGGAGGCTCCCGCCTCGGCTGCCCCCGCCCGCGCCTCCTCCTCCGCTCTGCAGGCGGGGACCGCCTGGCGCTCGGCGCCCAGCAGCCGCGGCCCCCTCCCGCCCCCGGCTCCGGGCAGCAGCAGCAACAGCCGCCGCCGCCGCCGCCGCCGCCGCCGCCGCCGCCGCCGCCGCAGCAGCAGCAGCAGGAGACAGCGCGAGGGGCTGCCGCCGCCAGCGCCGCCGGGCTCCGCGGGGCTCGGGAGCCTGCCCCGGCAAGAAGGCGCGGAGCCATGGCCGATGGGGGCGAGGGCGAGGATGAGATCCAGTTCCTGCGAACTGTAAGTGCCGCGCGTCTCGGCTTCCCCGGGGAGCAGGGGGAGCCAGGGCATCCACCGACCGGGTCCGGGCAGTGGGACACGCGGGCGGGCCGGCGGCTGCCCCCGGGGATGCGGGAGGAGCCGGGCACCCCTCGGGGGGCGCAGGTGTGCGTGCTGGGGCGAGGGAAGGGAGGGTGCGTGTCCGTGCGCGCGTGTGTAAAGCCCGGGGACCGAGCGCGGCCGGAGCGCGGCGAGCGGGCGGGCGGCGCACGGACTGGGTCCCGGGGCGCCTCGGAGCTGCGGGAGTCGGGGGACGCGGGGGCGGCCGGTCGGGCCTGTCCGGTCGGTGGGGCTGGGATCTTCCGGGCAGCCAGGGGCAGGGTGCAGACCCGGTGGCCCGTGGGGCGCGGGGGCCGGCGGGGACGCGGGCAGTCGCCCGGAATTCCGCCGCGGCGCGGTTTCTCGGGCTTGAGAAACCGGGGTTGCCATCACGCAACCCAGGGATTCGCCTACTTGGCGTGGCCGGGGCCGGGGAGGCGGGGCAGGATGTGCCCCCAAGTCGAGGTGCTGCGCAGGGGAGGGGAGTCGCCTCCGTGGACACCGCGGTGCCTGGGGTTGGGGCCATTGGTGGTGCTGTGATTGCTCGCAGAACGTGGAAGGGATGGGAAGCGAGTGTGTGTGTGCGTGCACGCGCGCGCGGGGGTGGCGGGGGACAGCGCGAACGTGTCGTTCTCTAAATGTTGGCTTATTGAACGCTGAGTGCAGCAAAGTGTGTGCGTGTGTGTGGGTAAGGGCAGGGTGGCTGCCCGGAATTTCCACACTGGGTGGCAGCAGGGGAAGGTTGGCTCCACTCTAATACAGTTTTTTCTCCGTAAGTACCTATTGGCACTGCTCCTTCCTGTCGCTGATTTGTTCGAACGCTGCAGGTACTTCTCAGGCTAAGGCTTTGCTCACCTTGAAGCTGGGACTGGAGAGCCCCTTGGCAAAAGAAAATGCCATAACTTCTTGTCAAGAGCACCTGGTTAGCGTTTGCAGCATCCTTTTGGTCTTTCCTTTCCCTGCACTTGTATCCTCCTCTCTGAAGGATATTCCCTTACAGGATTCCCCGTCATCATCCCCCCCACCCCCAGGACTGCAGCTTCTTCTGGCTCTTCTTTCCCCAGCAGTGAAAAAGCTGCCACTGCCCAGTTACAGTTACCTCCACAATCACAGAAAGTAAGAGAGATATTTACGTTTTGAGATATTAACCAGATAGCAACTTTTAGGTGTGAAAGTAGCCTAGATGACGCATTTGGGGGCTGAACAAGTGAAAACAGTACATTTGTCCAAGAACATTTGTAAGTGGCCAGTTTTTCTATTTTGCTCTTCTAATTTTTTTTTTTTTTTTTGGCACTCAGTTTTGCTTTGCGGGGGTAGGGCGGGGAGCCTTTCGAAAGGATAAAATACAGGGTACACATCAGATGGCGACTGATTTGACCTACCAGCTGGGCATCATGCACCATTACATGTGCTGCTGGTGGTACTACCGGTCCACCACCCAACTCTGAAGAGCCAGTTCACCAAAACCTTGCTCATGGGGAATATTGTAAGCCTACTAGGAATACAGTTTACTTTTTTTTTTTTTAGTGGAAAACTGTGTATATGGTTTTTAAATAACTAATAAAAAGCCCTATGAAAAGATGTTTCTCAGTACCATGACATTTTTTGTTTGGGTGGATAAAATATTTAGTTGCTGTGTAATTCTTAAATTCATTTTTTTTTTCAAATGCCATAGGGTTAAAATTAGCTAGAAAATTTTGGAAGGCTCTGTGCACTCAAGGGCTTCCTGCAGGCTTAAATGTTAAGCCGAGCTCATGGAGGTGGTGTTATCAGAATACTTAATGGGGGCCGAGCTAATGTGCTTGCTGATGGGGTTCTGTACATATAAAGTAATGTTAAGTCTGTGGCCCTGGACAGCTGCCTGTCAGCCCCAGTGACACCTTTGATAAGTGGCTGCTGGGTAGAGATCTGGCAGCCCTGGGCTGGGATTTTTCTTTTAATAAAACATCCGTAGGTTGTTGTGCTGATGATAAATGACCTTGAAGGAAGTAGCATGGTGGAGCAGGGGAGTTTTTTTTTGGTGTGGCATGAACATCTAAGAGGAAAACATGCCTTCCCCTCTGCATTTTACAGTTTCAGTGCAGAAATTCTCAAACCCTTTACTATTCCTCTGTCGGCTGCCTTTGCTCCTTTCCATTTTATTCTCTTAACCCGAGAATGTTGTTGGTTCAGAAATGTTAATGGAGTTAGGAATGGAGAGGATGTAGTTTTTAGCGGTAAATCCATCTGTGTTTTTTTTCCTGGAGCATTTTTTTTTCCTCTGTTGCGTCCAGTCTTGTCAGTATGAGGTTCTTCTTCTAATTCTATTTTTTTTTTTTTAAGTAGCCCAGGGAGTATTAACAACCTGTACCTCTACGTAAAACGGTTACAGATTATGGATAAAGCTGTTGTGCTTAAAAAAAGTGTTAGTCATTAAGAGGCCATAATGGTGAATTTGACTGGCCATTTCATATATTCTGAGTAGAGCACCTTAAGTAGTCTCTTGGATTTTTATTCAAGCATCGCAGCTCACTGAAGAATCTTTGGAATCTTTCTGTCCACAGGAAGTTTTCTTCTTCATTCTTCTAGAAGAGGTTTGTAATCACTGTCAAGGGAAGCAGAGGTGAAATCTTTAATGGACTGTGTCTGTGAGTTATGTCTGCTGCTGTGACTTAATTCTTCATTTGTGAATGAGGGTCTTTTCACTGTATTTAGCCACTGCTGGTCCCTCTCCCAGCTCTTTTCCATTATGTAATTGTGAGTTTGCTAACATTCTTTCAAATGGTTACATAGATGAAAGATCATCTTCCATTCAGTAGCTTTCCCACCAGCTAGAAGCAGGCCCACTCTGATGTGTTTATCTTTTTTTTTTAATCTATCTATTTATTTATTTATTTATGGATGCGTTGGGTCTTCATTGCTGCGCGCAGGGTTTCTCTAGTTGCGGCGAGTGGGGGCTACTCTTCGTTGCGGTGCGCGGGCTCTAGGCGTGCGGGCTTCAGTAGTTGTGGCTCTCGGGCTCTAGAGCACAGGCTCAGTAGTTGTGGTGCACGGGCTTAGTTGCTCCATGGCATGTCGGATCTTTCCGGACCAGGGCTCGAACCCGTGTCCCCTGCATTGGCAGGTGGATTCTTAACCACTGCACCACCAGGGAAGTCCCTGATGTGTTGATCTTTGAGAGAAATTAAGAATACATATGTGTAAACTCTGGACGTGCTGGGACACTTAGAAGAATCCTATCATAAAATATGCCTTCAGCCCATAACGGATTTATTCACTGTCATTTCCAAACATATCCATGATTTGGAATGTGTTGTTTATTTTATTTTAAAAATGTCCTTAACTTACCAATATAGCAATGAACTGGAATTCCTTGACTTTAAGAAAACCATGATGTAAAATAACCTTTGTCTGGAGTTGATTTTTCTAAGTACTTTGCCTTTCTTTCATTTGTGTAAGCACAGTGAAGTTACTCTGGCGATATACTGTGTCATGTAATTTTGCATTTATGCATAGGTTGAGACTTCAAACTTAGTCCTGGCTGCAAAAATTATTCTGATAGGAACGCTTTGAGCTTTCCTCTGGCCTTCCTTTGCAGAGTGAACTGTTTCACTGTACATTTCTTCCCAGTGCTTCCACATCTTGCTTGCTATTGATAGGAAGCATCTTAGAAAGGATTTAGCAGTTAATGGTAATAATCATAAAGTATAAATGCCACTGCACAACACGGTGAAATAGATCAGGCTGGAATGTGTAACCCCAGTTTGTAGAGGTCCAGAAAGGTTAATTGTACCAAGTCAGTTGCTCAGCAGTGCAGAACCAAGACTAAAACTCAGATCTTAGGATGATCTCTCTTTCCAGGAGAGAAAGCCTGCTTTATCAGCTGCTGAAGCATGTTTTTGGTTCACAGGAGACAAACAGGGGACACAATCAGTTTTCTTAGCCGTAGGAATGTCACAGAGTACAAACGAAAAGATTCTGGGTGAGCCCTTTTTGCTCCCCTGATACTGAAGGCATGAGGATCTTTTGATAGATAGGCACTGTGGTATTTTTTCAAGGGACTGATGGAAAGCCCACCCAGGCTTATTTTTTCATGTATTTTTCTTAATCTAGAAATTAGTGTGTACACATTGGCAGGAAGGGCAGGATCTGAAACACTTAGGGCGCTCATTTATTTGACATTCCGTCTTGTTTGTCCTTTGGCTTTAGATAAGTGTTTTTATCAAGGCTGAATTACCAGAGAAAGGATTACAACTTCTGGGTGACTGTGATTCTGTAAATAGCCCTTGGGGAAGAAGAAGATGTGATGAGGCACACATTTGTCTCCTGAAACTCTGACATTATGGAGATTTTTTGTTAATTTAGAAAAACATTTGTCAAACACTTTCTATGTGCATGGTGTGATTGTAGGTGTTAGGGAAGCATTCGAAATAAGGAAAAAAGTGGTCTGCAATTATAATTGCAAAGAAAAGATTTAGAGCCTGGTGTGGAACAGCTAGAAGGAAAAAGCACATGTAGAAACTCTAGGATATTTGGGTAGGAAGAGACCTTTGGAAAATGTTATCTGAGACCTTCGGAAAATGTTATCTTGTCTACTCCTGCGTCTCCCTCCCCTGTCATCTTGCAGATAAGGAAAAGCTCAGAGAGGTGAAATGATTTGGCCCAGTGTCACACTCCAGGTTAGTGGCTGTCTTGGTTTGGGCCGCTATAACAGAATACCACAGACTGGGTGGCTTAAACAGCAGACTTATATTTCTCATGGTTCTGGAGGTTGGAGAGGCCAAGATCAAGGTGTCAGCAGATCCAGTGTGCAATGAGGGCTCCTTCCTGGTTTGCAGGTGGCTGTCTTCTTGTCGTATCCTCATTTGGCCAAAAGAGAAATCATCTCTCTTGTGTTTCTTCTTATAAGGGCACTAATCCCTTTCATGGGGGTCCCACTCTCATGACCTAATTACCTCTCCCACTTCCAGATACCCCACCTTGGGAGTTAGGATTTCAATATAGGAAACATGGGGGGACGCAAACATTCAGCCCATAATAGCAGCAGTAGAGTAATGCAAAGGGTGTGAAAAATCTCTGAAGAATTGCCAAAAAGCTAGTTCATCAGCACACCATTCTTCTTTGTAGAGTAGATCTAAACCCACCTGTCCCATTTTATGCTTATCGTCACCTTCACAGGGTTCACTGTCTAAATCTACCCTCTTGTCCTTCTAGCTGCTGACAAGGATGTTTTGTCCCTCCTTTCTAAAGCTGCAGTCCCTCGTGTGTCCTAGATCTCAGCACAGTACTTGCTCGCTGGTCCAGGACTGGAATCTTGCATGAATTCCATCCTTTCTCTGCCTCCTTCTCCACTTGTTCCTTCTGGTTGATCTTGAAGCATGCTAATTTCTCCCATCTTAAAATTTCTTTGTTTGACTCTGAGACCATTATCTAGCTGCTCAACTCCTCCAGATGTGGTCTCCACCCACTGCTTGTCTCCAAGCTGCCTGGTAATTGTTACCTAGCTTCTCTTGTCAAAATCACTTTAGTAGGTGATATTACCAGTGATCGCCTCGCTTCTGTGCCAAATCTAAACATTCCTCTCTACCCCTATTCCTTTAGCCCTCAGAAACTCTACTAATCTTGCTCTCCTTTTTGAAGCTCCTCTGTTTGGCTTTGGAGCTAGGATATATTGAGTTATTTTTATACATTTACGATCATGCTTTTTGGGGGTTCTTTTCACTCCGTCTACTCTTAGTCTTTGGTTGTCCCAAAAGATGCTGTCCTATTTCTAGTTCTTGCTCTTCTGCCTTCGTGAGCTTATCTGTGCCACAAAGTCTGGGATCCTTGGAATAACAGAGTTTGAAAAGCCTTAACAATCGCTTCATCCAGCTCTGGGAGCCAGAGGAATGCCAGGAACTTTCCCAAAGCCATTTCTTCCTGTAGAAGAAAGCCACCCAGATCTGACAGCCTTTGGGCTCTTATTTCCAGCTGCCATGGCCTCTGTGTTAACTCCCCTCCTACTTCTGGACACACTGTCCTGAGCACACATGTATTCGTCCCCTGAGTGGCTCTTCCTCCTGGTGGCTCTGCGCTGGCCATGGCTTGGAAGCACCAGTGTGATCCACATATCCAGAAGACCTAGGTCTGAGGCCTGAATCCACCAGGACCTAGCTTATGGACTTGAGAAAATGTTAAAAAATTCCTTAAAACCTAAAGATAATATTAGGCATCTCAGAGGGATTGTTTAAGATCATATGATAGAATTTATGTGCAAAAACCTGTTACAGAGCTCGGCTCATGGTACGTGCTCAGTGCATTTGTTTAGTTCTCTCTGATCCCTTCGTATCTAATTTGTCATCATCTCCTATCGTGATTTCCCTGCCAACCTAGCTCAGGTTTAGATTTCTTTCGTACCCCAGTACTTGTTCTAGCCTTCATCCTTCCCCTCTCCTCCAGCCACTGAAGCCCCCCTTGAATTCTCCTGCCATTTGCATCCCCCTAATACCCTTGTGTTCTCGCCACCACTCCTCAGTTCCAGGTTCCTGTCACACCCAGTCTGACTTCTCTCCCAGGTTCAGGACCTTCTATAATCTGATTCTTGACACCTTACTTGGGTTCCCCATCCTGCAAAATGTCAGCCTTCTGAGGAGATACTGAGAGGAAGGTGACTGAGACAAGTGACTAAGGCGAGAAAGAGGGTAAAGGAAGGATGAAGTGAGTCTGAGTGATTGGGGCTGCCCGGGAGAGACCCTGGGTTCCTGTCAGAATCTGTACTCTTTTTCTTTTTTTTTCAGTTTATTTATTTATTTATTTATGGCTGTGCTGGGTCTTCGTTTCTGTGCGAGGGCTTTCTCTAGTTGTGGCAAGCGGGGGCCACTCTTCATCGCGGTGCGCGGGCCTCTCACTGTCGCGGCCTCTCTTGTTGCGGAGCACAGGCTCCAGACGCGCAGGCTCAGTAGTTGTGGCTCATGGGCCCAGTTGCTCCGTGGCATGTGGGATCTTCCCAGACCAGGGCTCGAACCCGTGTCCCCTGCATTGGCAGGCAGATTCTCAACCACTGCACCACCAGGGAAGCCTATCAGAATCCGTACTCTTCACGTGAGAAGCTTCTAGATGGTGAGGTAACTTCCAGGGCATCACAGGGGCATCCAGTGCAGAAGTTTTATCCACTTACTTTCATCTTTATTTTTAAATTTAATTTAATTATTACTTTTTTTTTACTTTCATCTTTATTAATCATGGGAAGAACATTGGAACGGGACTCCGCCAGTCAGTGGTTGTGTGACCTCGGGATTGGCGGGGTCCCATAAGAATCCTTTCAGGAACCGTACAATGGGGACTTAGTTACCTCTGAGGGGCTCTCTGCCATGTTAAGAGTCCTGGGGTCAGCCGGACTCAAACTATTTAGAAGAATGAGTGTCATAAAAACCTTGCCCTTGAACTGGACATGCGTACTTTGTTTTTTTTTGTTTTACAATATCATCCATTGTCGTTTATTTGTAATAAGCAATCAAACAAATACATTAGATTCGGAATCTAGAAGCTGAAGCTCAACTTATTTTGCATATTATCTTTCTTCCCTTATTCTTTCAACACATATATATTTTGTACCTACGATGTGCTGTGTGTAACAAGAGCCTAAGCTATTACTGTGGATTAAAAAAATTACATGTAAATAATTGGCTGCTTAGAAGTTCACAGACAAATAAATGGCCCGTAGCACAGTGTAGAACACCACGTAATACATTTTGTGAACGCATGTTGGACGTGCACACTGTGAATGATGCTGGCGTCTGTGGATATTCTCATCCTGGTGGGTCACAGCATCGGCAGCTAAACTGTGATCGTCTTCCTCTCCATGGTGTCAGCTTTGAAGTGCTTCTCTGGCTTCCCGTTATTACTTGGGCCGGTGAAGACTTGACCCATATTTCTGGGGCTTCCTAAAATGTGATAGATAGTTGACCCAGATAAAAGGTGTTCTTCCTGCTTCCTGTGGCCCAGTAAAAGTCCTCTAGTGATGTTTCTGTAGTGAAGCGGAAACCTGAAGCTCTCCCTGTTGCTGACCTGGAGGGTTCAGAAGGACCGGCACGTGGTTACCTCCACGCCCATTATCCAAACAGAGTTCTGTCCAGAGAGTGGGAGCCACTGACACGTGTGCCCAGGTGAGACCTCCACTAGGTGGCTATGCCCAGGCACCTACTGTCACCAAGCGATCATCAGTATTTGCCAGTTTCCTGAAGAAAACCTCAAATCTCGCTGGGGACCTAAGGCAGTTGCAGGGCAAAGTGAGTGGAACAGCAGAAAGTGCTGTAGGAGCTCAGAGGATGATGGAGCCTTGCTGGGTCTGGGGAGGGTGGAGGCAGGAGTTTCCTGATCAGTGCTGTGAGCGACACCTGTCCACGGGGATAAACACTTCTTAGTGTGATTGTTGAGTCAGGGACACAGGCCCATCATCGCCATCAGCCTGGGAGGAAGGACGAGTCTATGTGGTCAATTTATTTTTTTCTACTACGGTAAGCACTTTTTCTTTCCTTAAAGAAGTTTGTTATTTTAAAAGCTTTTTGGCACACTGGTTCCACTTCTAATGAAATTTTTAATTGTCTTATTTCCCTCTGAATTTAGAACCAGACTCATAAAGTTCACATGGATCTGAATTTCACTCGTATTTAATACATAACCAAAGACGTAAAGTAAAAGATACATTTTGAGAGCACAAAGAAAAAGAGATGAGAGAAAAGGAAAAATTCCAGGAAATAAATCACATCCTTAGTGTTGAGTAAACTGGGCCCCTGTTAAAATAGGTACTGAGTGTCACACTGAACTTCTAGCCGTTAAAAGTAGTGCTCACTTATTTTCCACAGTGGGTTTATGGTGATCAAAATATGACTTCTTTTAAATTTCACTAGAGTCTGTATTTATTTCACATTAAAAGAAATTTTGGACGCACACACACAGAAGAAAGATAGTAAGATAATACTCCATATTTCTTTTTATCAAATTTTGACCGTTAAGTACTTCAGGGACACGTGCAATTATGAACCCGTCGGGTAGAGCCCAGTCTCTTTCCCTGCCTTTCAGAGAAGAGCAGCATCTTGAAGGATGATTGGGGTACTTGAAACATTTAGCAGAGATACACGGTCGCCCACACTCACTGGATTGAATCCTCGGTGCTCTTCTACCTCTGGACACATCTGACATGATTTGAAACGTCCATAAAGCAGTGCCCACAGTTGGGAGTTACGATCAGCTTACAAGTTCTGGCTTATAGGTTCAGTGACACATGAGGAGAACATTTGCTCTTGAGTTACAGACAAATGAAAAAGCTGGGATGAATTGTTTCAGAGTGATGGCTGTCAAAGAAGTTTAAGGCATCCAGTTCCACTGCTGTCCTCTTTGTGACAGTAAAGGGGGCCATCATTTCCTGAAGATGGGGTGTTATTATTGAGTTCAGAGGTCTTGCTGCTGCTACAGAGAACAGCATCACTCAGAAAAGCCTGCAAAATCAGCCTAGCTTGAGTCCTACTCACGCAAAAGAGGACGCATGAACGAGGAAAGAAGAGGGAATTGTGGTCTCACCCCTTCCCGCTTCACTGCCCTGTTTTCTTTCTTTTCTCCCCGTGGGACTGCTTTAGTACCTCTCTCTCTATCTGTCTGATTGAGGTACAGTTCATATACACAGTTATGTTAGTTTCAGGTGTACAACATAATGATATATTTGTATGTATTGCAAAATGATCACCACAATGTCTAGTTAACGTCCATTACCACATGTGATGAGACCCTGTAAGATCTTCTCTTGTAGCAACTTTCAAATACACAATACAGTAGTGTTAACTATAGTTACCATGCTGTAAGTTACGTCCCCAGGACTTAATTTATTTTATAACTAGAGGTTCGTACCTCTTGACCCCCTTCACCCATTTCACCACGCCCCCCCATCGCCCCTAGTAACCACCAGTCTTTTCTCTGTGAGTCTGGTTGTTTTGTTTTTGTTTTTAGATTCTATATATAAGTGAGATCATACTGTATTTGTCTTTGTCTGACTTATTTCACTTAGCATATACCCTCAAGGTCTGTCTGTGTTGTTGCAAATGACAAGATTTGATTCTTTTTATGGCAGAGTAATATTCCATTGTGTGTGTGTATACATATATATAATACCACATTTTCTTTATCCATTCATTCATCGATGGACACTTAGGTTGTTTCCATGTCTTGGATATTGTAGATAACGCTGCAGTGAACATGGGGGTGCAGATAACTTTTTGAGTTAGTGCTGTTGTTGCATTCAGATAAATACCCAGAAGTGGGGTTTTTAGATGTTAGTTCTATTTTCATTTTTTGAGGAGCCTCCGTATGGTTTTCTGTAGTGGCTGCATCAGTTTACATTCACACCAGCAGTGCACAACGTTTTCTTTTCTCTGCATCCTCACCAACACTTGTTATTTCTTGTCTTTCTGATAATAGCCATTCTAACAGGTGTGACATGATATCTCAGTGTAGTTTTTTCTTGTGTGTGTGTAGTAATCTTGCTTTTATTTATTTTTTTTAAATGAATGGTTAATTTTATCTTTTCCAGTTTTATTGAGATATAGTTGACTTACAGTACTGTGTAAGTTCAAAGTGTACAGCATAATGATTTCACTTACATACATCATGAAATGGTTATCACAATAAGTTTAGTGAACATCCATCATCTTATACAGATACAAAAATCAAAGACATAGAAAATAATTTTTTTACCGTGGGATGAAAACTCAGGATTTACTCTTAACAACTTTCATATATAACATACATCGCTGTAGTTTTGATCCATCATTTCTTTGGGTTCGTTTTGAAATATTTGTTGACTACGTACTATGTGCCAAGCACCAGGCTGGGTGCTGGGACCCAAGTATCTCTGAGCTTGTTCCTGAGTTTCTTATGTCTCTGGTGGGTGGGATGGGGAATGTGGAGAGAGTGAACGTGAGGTGGAGAACTGGTGTGGGAGAGGATGCTGAAGAGGGAGGGATCCATGCCTGGTAATTAGGATGGTCCAAGGCTTCATGGAAGGGGGCAACATTTACAGGCGCAGAATTTTCAGACTGTAAAGGGACTTCTGGTCTACCTCCATGATTTGTGGTGATGGAAGATGAAAGGGCCTCAGGTCTGCTGGCTATCATTTATTTGGCTCGGGATAGCCACCATGCAAATTCTGGGAGCAATTCATTTAGTCCATAAAGCAGTTGACTGCTGTTGTACAGACCAAGAAACTGAGCTGCAGACAGTGAAATTACTTACTCAAGGGCAGTTCGTGAGTAAGTGATGTTGGCGGTGAGCCCAAGGTCTTTCTGATGCCCAAACCCTCTTCTTCCTTTCCCTCCTTCCTTGTTTCCTTCCAGTCGTCAGGGAAAATTATGAGAGACTGAATTTGGCCAGTAGAAAAAAAGAATTGAGGGTGCCCCGCCTACCTCACTCGCTCATTTGAGTTATCTCTGCCTTGCATTTATCTTTGAGCCGTTTTACAACTCTGTAAGTTGTAGAGAACTGATGGTAATGGTTCCTGGATGTTGGATTCTTGATCAGAGAAAATGCAGATTGTATCTGGTGGAACGCAGGTGGGGATATGGAGCAGTTTGGCACTGAGCAAGCAAATTCGTTTCAGTTTTCCTGATGGGTGCATGTATTTGTATGTTCTTTGGATTTTCCTTTGAACGTGTGGTAACATCATACTGGTTCTTGCATTTAACGATGAATTCAGTAAAATCTTAGACACGTGTTCATTTTACATTCGTTTGAGTGTTGTTTTTACCTGTAAAAAAAAAATACCTTTAATGTCACTCATATGCCCTTTAAAGATGGATGGGATTTTGATGAATTGGGCTGAGGAGGTGGGCAGACAGGGTCCCAGGGGAGAAGGGGTGTGAGTAGAGGCATTGGGTCGGTACCCTCTGTTTTCTCATCCCTGATGCTTGTTTTCACTTGTCTCTGCCCTGCTCTGTGTCCAGCAGGCTCCTGTTTCCGCTGGGCGCTGGGAGATGTCCCCTCCCCTTGTCCCCTCAGATTGAGGGCTGGTACCAGCTTCCCACTGGGGCTGGTCACTAGGTGTCTCTCCGCCTCTGTCGGGCCCTATCACCCTCCACGCCCACTCCTTGGTCCCTGCCTTAAATGCCTTTCAAAGAAGCCCTTTGAGATTTCTGTTTCCTTTCTTGGCAAGACTCTGATGGAAACATCCAGAAACACATGGAGCCATGTTTGGGAAAGAGACTCTGAGAGTGTGCGCTGGGGTAATCCCGGGAGGGTGGGAACCTTGAGGCCACCAGGGACAGGGATTTATGCTTAATTCACAAGGTAAGAAGAGGCCTTGAAGTGATTTTTTTTTTCCCTCCTCTCTAGGGAGGGAAATGGGTCAGAGCTGTCTGTTAGGAAGATTGATGTGGTAGCAATTTATAAGATAAATTGAGATATAGAGAGATCAGAGAGAGACCGGAGCTGAGATGCCTGTTAGGGACAGTCACCGTGGAGTTGGCGCAAGATGATTCAGTCTGAGTTTGCATGGTGTTTGTGGGAATGAAAAGGAGGGGGAGGTTTAGAGATGCCATGGGGGAAGGATGTACAGGACTGACTGGTAACTGATTCGATGTGAGGAGAAGAAAAAGACAAGGATGAGCTTAGGAGACTCGAAGAAACGTGGCCCAAGTGCAGGTTTTAAGGGAAGGCAGTGGGATTCGTTTGGGACATCCTGATTTTGAGGTACATTATGGACAGATGTGCATCCCCCTCCAAACGATACAGTAGGAGTCTTAACCCTCAGGACCTCAGAATGTGGTCTCCTGTGGAGACAGGGTCTTTACAGAGATAGTGAAGTTAAAATGAGGGCATAAGGGTGGGCCCTAATCCAATATGACCTGGTGTCTTTATAAAAAAGGGGAAATTTGGACTCAGACACATGAAGAGGGAAGCTGATGTGAAGACACACATGGAGCAGGCCACGTGAGGACAGATGCATTGGAGCCGTGCATCTCCGAGCCAGGAGATGCCGACGGCCTCCAGAAGCCAGGAGGGAGGCCTGGAACAGATTCTCCCTCACAGCCTCAGAAGGAACCAGCCCTGCTGACACCCCGATCTCAGACTTCTGGCCTCCAGAGCTGGGAGGCAATACATTTCTGTGAAGCTGTCCAGTTGTGGTGCTTTGTCAGAGCAGCCCTAGGAAACAATACAAAGGGCAAAGCTGCAAACCTGGATGTCGTGTTTGTAAGAGAGGATGGGCCTCGAGAGACCTAGGCCCGTCCTCTTAGGTCGCCATTGGTGTGATAGCAAAGCCACGAAAATGGGTAGGATCTCAGACAAGGAGCACGTAGAAACAGAGGTGGATGATGCAGGAGAGCTCTTTCCCCACCCATAGGTGAGAAGGAGGAAGAGCAGAGGTGGTAGCTTGAGGGGGGAGCAAGGTTGACAGAAAGTTACTGATTATTTCCCTTTAAAAAAATTTTTTTTTTAAACTTTATTTTTATTGGAATACAGTTGCTTTACAACGTTGTGTTAGTTCCTGCTGTACAGCAAAGTGAATCAGTTATAGGTATACATATATCCACTTTTTTGTTTCGCATGGGAGAGACCACAGTCTAGGTTATGGTGGAAAAGGTATAATTGTTGGAGCAAGAGCCTAGGTACAGGCCAGGCTAGAGACTGCCCCGTCCTCCACCTGCCACCATAATTGGGCACACAAATAAACAGATGCATCCCCTCTTTTAGCGGATAATTACTTACTGCTTTACCTAATCTGAGAGCACACGCTATTTTGGTTTGGTTTTCAGTTAGCTTTGCAAAATTTCATTTTCTGCTGGGGACCTTGCAGCAGGCAATCAGAATTAGAGCTTCGCTGGTTCTAAGCTGGGCGCATTCTGTTCGGATGTTGCACGGTGTCGGTGATTAAATAATCCAGCTAGCATATCTCACTAGGACGAATGGGAGAAGTTCATCTTGCTAGTGGTTTTATTTTTTTCCCGTAGCTACTGATTCGGAAAGATTGCGGGGTTTGTATACGTATTTACAAATAACTTTTAGCAAATGGAATATATGAGAACAATTTTCTGACAGCTCAATCAGGGGAACATGTCAAAATATCTTAGGAAACAAAATGATTCTGCTGATAGCAGCTGCCCTTGGCTGTCCTACTGTGATGCATAGTTTAGCTGGCTAAGTAAATTTCTGTAATGTTTCAGAAAATTAAGCAATTTGCATTTTTCTGAGATATTTTAATTCCCATAAAACTTACATTTTAATGTAATTGGCAGTATACCGCATATACAATTTATAGCTTGCAAAGCTCTGTTTTTTAAAAAAATTTGAACAGTAAAGGTACATAGCATTTAAATGTGCAAATCCCAGTCGGTTTCTTACTAACACCAGTGATAGAAAAGTAAAAGCTTTCAACATATCTGTGCTTAACAACAAAGAATTATCTTAATCTCTTCGGTACCTCAGTCATTGCCCACCACACTTTATTAAAAGGAAACTCCTTTTGAGATGGTGGTTATGATAGGGTCTTCTCAGCTAGCCAGACCACATGCTGACCATGCATCCGGCAGAATTAAAAGTACGTCACCTTTTGCCCCTATCAAATTAGATACATTTTACTTTCCCTAATGTATATAGATATGTAATATATATATGTATATGACAAATGTCAATTAAATTTCTATAGTCTGTAACTTTTTAAAACCTTTCTTCAATCAGTAATGTACTAGGTGAAGGGTTCAGTCATGTTCTTGGCTTCTCAGTCTCTTCTTGCCCACCTGTGCCCAGGGCTGCCAGGATTTGCTGGGCGTGAGAGGTCCTCATAGTTTGAAGGTCAAGGAGTCTACCTTTCTACTGTTCCACGTGCCAGAATTAAATTTTAGAATGGGCCCTCACTCAGACTTACCCAATCACACATATTCAGTTCTCACCCCTTTCTTAGGGAATGAAATCACTCTTGTGCAAATGTAAAAGAGGGTTTGGGAAACTAAGGGAGGGAAAAGAGGGGTGGGACCGAATAATCTGGAGGCTTCTTCCTCTCTAACCCCTGGGACTCTACCATCTTTCCGCCTGGTTATACTGCTTATGGGTACTGGTCCAGAGAAGGGGAGATGAGGCAGTAACACTCAAGCACAAATTAGATGATGGGGAAATAGCTTCCCAACATTTTCATTATAGAATGATAAAGAAATGGCCCTATCTACTGTCGGTGGAACATCTTCTAGTTTTGGTCCTGCCAAGGACATTTTCTACAGAACAAAATTTTGAGAATTTCATATGATTGGCAGAACAAGAAATAGGGCATAAGTTCTAACAAACAAAAATATTGCTCTGGAAAGACCCGAAGCAAGGCCATGTATGTCAGTAGAAAATGGTGCCAGTGATTCCGTAATGATACCAGTTTCCTGCAGTCACGCAGTGGGGATGGAGCAGAGAGATCACTTCTCCATTTCTCTCTACATGTGGGCAGACTGAAGCCCAGAGTTTTGTAAGAGGGGGTGCTATGTATATAGATAACCCAGATGACTGAGGATAAAGATACAGAAGTGGATTTTAAGATCTCAGCACTAGAGATGGTTTATGGTGTTGCCCTCTAATATGAATCATGGAGCAAACTAAAATCTGACCAAAAGAGCCTGCTAAATAAATCAAGGAGAAGGATTGCAAGTCTTTGCGGAAGGGAGAAAATGAGTAATGGCACCTTCTTCCGCTTGTTCAGACCATCAGGAGTCAAGAACTCTGCTTAACATAGCGGGACAGCTTCCAAGCAGGGGCCCAATACTGTGGCTAAATGGAGTCTTTTTTTTTTTTTTTGACATGGTAAGTTTGTTTGTTTGTTTATTTATTTATTTATGGCTGCGTTGGGTCTTCCTTGCTGCATGCGGGCTTTGTCTAGATGTGGCGAGCAGGGGCTACCCTTCATTGTGGTGCGTGGGCTCCTCAGTGCGGTGGCTTCTCTTGTTGTGGAGCATGGGCTCTAGGCATGCGGGTTTCAGTAGTTGCAGCACGCGGGCTCAGTAGTTGTGGCTCGCGGGCTCTAGAGCACAGGCTCAGTAGTTGTGGTGCGTGGGCTTAGTTGCTCCGTGGCATGTGGGATCCTCCTGGACCAGAGCTCGAACCCGTGTCCCCTGCATTGTCAGGTGGATTCTTAACCACTGCGCCACCAGGGAAACCCAGTGGAGTCTATTTTTAAGGTTAGATAAATTCAGCCAATTTTTATGGGCAGGGGAAAATTACTGCTCAACTGTTTCTGATAAGATTCTGTTATGCCATGAACTGAAATACTGAGAGCAGAACAGGTTTTCATATGAGTGAGGAAGAGAGAAGAAAAACTACTATAAATTATAGGAGACGGAGGCTATATTTTTGGGGGTAGGTGATGAATTAATAAGTTTTCAGGCTTTCATTTTTATTTACTTCCACAGTTGGCTTGTGGTTTCTCCAGTTCATCATAAAGGCTATAAATATTGGATTGACCATATGTTACGCTGATGTTTTCATTGAATGGTGATATTATGAAGGTACTGGATGGGACCATGATTATCTATGTATGCATATTCCTGCATTCAACAAAGATGTATTCACTACCGCCTGTGTGTCAGGTGTTTGTGGGGTGCTCTGAGCTTGTCTTTTTTTTGCGGTACGCGGGCCTCCCACCGCCGCGGCCTCTCCTGTCGTGGAGCACAGGCTCCGGACGCGCAGGCTCAGCGGCCATGGCTCATGGGCCCAGCCGCTCCGCAGCATGCGGGATCCTCCCAGACCGGGGCACGAACCCGCGTCCCCTGCATCGGCAGGCGGACTCCCAACCACTGTGCCACCAGGGAAGCCCTGAGCTTGTCTTAAAGGTTCCTTCTTTTGTATTTTAAAATAATTTCCATAGAGTCACTAATAAGTCTGCTAGACTGGAAGGAGCTGAGGCTAGACCCCAAGGGCTAACCTAAGATTTCCATCTTAGTCTCTGTCAAATAAGTTCTATGTTGTCTATAATCAGCCAGCCCACAGTTTTCCATTTTATCCAAGGGGAAATTAATGAGGATGATCAAATGCTGGCTGAAAGCTCTTGTATTTGCATCTGTAGAAATAGAATTTATACATAAATTTATGTATTATTTTTACCATGATGATGTTCTTAGCATTTCTAAATAATGTATGTAAGGCATTCTACTTGATTCCATGGAAATAATGAGATATATAAGACATAGTCCTTGCCTGAAAGCAACTCTTCCTAAGATTCATTTATTTGCCTTTTGTAGACTCTTTTCCTATTAATTTTTTAAGTAAATAAAAAAACTTTTAAAATAAAAAATGTAGTATGTAACATTCACATACAGTAAGGTACATGAATCTTAAGTATACGGCTTGATGAACTTCTGCAACGTGAACACTCGTGTGTAACCATCACTCAGATCAGACCTAGAAGCCTCCCTTAGACCCACCCCCAGTAGTCACCTGCCTCTCCAGAGGTAGCTGGTATTCTGACTTCTAGCAAAATAGACTTGTTCTGCCTGTTTCTGCGCTTTACGTAAATGGAATAGTGTGATATGTGCTCTTTTGTGGTTTCTTCTGCTTAATGTTGTATCTGTGAGATGCATCTCACGGTGCTCATTAGTGTCATTGCTCAGTGCCACACCTTGTGGGTAGACATTGAGTCGTTTCCAGTTTTCATGATTATGAATAAAGCTGGTATTGATATTCTCAAACATTAAATATTTAAGCGAATGCCTGAAATTCAGGTATGTGTACATTCTGTTGGATATGTACCCGTGAGTGGAATTGCTGACTGGAGTGTACTTAATGCTCAGTTTTTTTTTAAAACCATTTTCTTAAGTTGAAGTATAGTTAATTTACAATGTTGTGTTAGTTTCAGCTGTACAGCAAGGTGATTCAGTTATATATATATATATATTCTTTTTCAAATTCTTTTCCATTATAGGTTATTACAAGATATTGAATATAGTTCCCTGTGCTATATAGTAGGTCCTTGTTGTTTATCGATTTTATGTATAGTAATGTGTATATGTTAATCCCAAATTCCTAATTTATCTCCCCTCCTCACACTATCCCCTTTGGTTACCATAAGTTTGTTTTCTGTGTCTGTGAGTCTATTTCTATTTTGTAAATAAGTTCATTTGTGTCATTTTTTAAGATTCTACATATAAGTGATATCATGTGATATTTGTCTTTCTCTGACTTACTTCACTTAGTATGATAACCTCTAGGTCCATCCATATTGCTTCAAATGGCATTATTTCATTCTGTTTTATGGCTGAGTAATATTCCCTTGTATATATGTACCACATCTTCCTTATCCATTCATCTGTCAATGGACACTTAGGTTGCTTCCATGTCTTGGCTATTGTAAATAGCGCTGTTATGAACATTGGGGTGCATGTACCTTTTCGAATTGTAGTTTTCTCTGGATGTATGCCCAGGAATGGGATTGCAGGATCATATGGTAGGTCTATTTTTATTTTTTTAAGGAACCTCCATACTGTTCTCCATAGTGGCTGTATCGATTTACATTCCCACCAACAGTGTAGGAGGGTTCCTTTTTCTCCACACACTCTCTGCGGCATTTATTATTCGTAGACTTTTTAATGAACACTCAGCTTTCTAAACAGTTTTTTTTTCTACAAAGTGGTTGTACCAATTAATGCTCCCACCAGCAGTACTTAGTAAATGTTAGTTTCCAGAAAAATTAATCATTACGGTGTATTTCATTGTGGTCTTAATTTGCATTTCATGATGACTCATGATATTGAAAATGTTTTCATCTCTGTCGTGGACATTTGGATGTACTCCTGCGAAGCACCCGTTCAAGTGAGAGCCTGTTTTAAAAATAAAGTTGTCTTTTATTAATTTCTTGAGAGCTTTTGTATATTCTACCTATGAGCCTCTGGTCATGTATGTCTCTTGCAGATATCTTGTCTGATACTGTTGCTTTTTCACTCTTTTTAGTGGTGTTGAGCTGCAGCTTTTATTTTAGTGAATTTCAGTTTATCAGTTTTTTTGTTCATGGTTTGTGCTTTTTGTATCCTGTTTAAGAAATCTTGGCTTACCTACCCAAAGGCCATGAGGATATTCTCCCATGTTATTTTCTAGAGCTTTTTATTAAATCAACTTTGACATTTAAGTCTATGACCCAAATAGAATTGACTTTTTTGTTTGTGATTTGAGGTAGAGATCCCCTTGGATGTCCAACCGATCCAGCACCAGTTACTAAAAAAGACCACCGGCTTACCCACTGCATTGCAGTAGTGTGTTTGTAGTAAATTAGGCAGGACTGTCTATTTCTGCACTCCCTATTCGGCTTCACGGGTCTCTCTGGCTTTTCTTGCTCCAATGTTATAAACTTTAAAGTGTTCTGGTTTTATATTGTCTTTTTATATGTTGGTGTTAGTCCTCTAACTTTAATCCTTCAAAATTTTCTTTGATTTTCTTGAATCTTTCATTTCTGTTTAAATTTAGGAATTACGTAGCTTGTACGTTTCCACAAAATAAACTGCTGGAATTTTTAATGAGATAGTATTGAATCTATATATTGTTTTGGGAAGAATTGACATCTTCCCAATGTTACTTATTATTCACAATCTATGAATATGAGTTAATCTTCTATTTATATTTATGTATTAAATTTCTCTCAGTAATTACACTTAGTTTTCTAGGAGAGTTTTGTACAGTTTTGGGATCAGTTTATTCCTAGGTGTATGATGTTTATTGATGGTAATGTAAATGGTATCATTTAATAATTGTTACCTAGAATACAAAAATATACTTGACTTTATGTATTGACCTTGTATCTAGCAACTTTGCTAAGTTCATTTATTAATTCTTATAGTTTATCTGTGGATTCTTTTAGATCTTCTGTGTATCCAGTCATGTCATCTGTGCATAATGACCATTTTATTCTTTGCTTCCCGATTTTTATTTTTTATTCTTGACTCATTGCACCGACCAGGACCTTAATAAATTTGAACTAGAAGATATGACAGATCTTTGATCCTTTCCCTCAGATTAAGGGAAAGCTTAGAGAATTTCATCAAGTATGATGTTTGCCGTGGTTTTCTAAGAGGTTTTGTTTTGCTGCTTTAAGCATCTGAACTCTGCTTGGTTTGGGAGTCTAACCCTGTGCACATACAGCTTAAAAATATGTGGGTTTAAATCTGTCGTCTTACTGTTGTTCCATTAGTTCTTTGTACTTCTTTATTTTTTCATTTTTGAGTTCTTTTAGATTAATCATTTATTAATAAGCCTTTATTAGCTTGTGAGTTATACATTCTTTTATTATTCTTTTAGTGTTTATACTAGAGATTATAACATGTATCCTTAATTCATTAGTATCCACTTTAAATGAGTACTTTTATAGTTTTCTGGACAATGCACGGACCTCAAAGAAGTTCAATTTCATTTACCCCCCTCCTGCTTTTTGTGCTGTTGTGTTGGTGTATTTTATTTCAATTCTCTCTATATCTTTAAACTCCACAAGACATTATTATTGTTTTTAAAACAGTCATTATTCATTTAGAGTTACCAGTATGTTATACTGGCTTGTACCTTTCATTCCTTCCTGCATTACCATGCTTACACGTGAGATCTTTTTTCTCCTGTCTGAAGAACTCCCTTAGGATTTCTTTTATCCTGGGTCTACTAACAATAAATCTGCTCAGTGTTTGTTTGAAAACATCTCTATTTCTTCTCATCTGAGTATAGAATTGGCAGTTGCTGGTGGTTTTTCTTTCAGCCCTTCCGGCTTTCATTGTTTGTATTTGAAAGGTCAGCTGTAAGTCTTATTGTTTTTTTAATTTTTTTTTTTTTTTTTTTTTGCGGTACGTGGGCCTCTCACTGTTGTGGCCTCTCCCGTTGTGGAGCACAGGCTCCGGACGCGCAGGCTCAGCGGCCATGGCTCACGGGCCCAGCTGCTCCGCGGCATGTGGGATCTTCCCGGACCGGGGCACGAACCCGTGTCCCCTGCATCAGCAGGCGGACTCTCAACCACGGCGCCACCAGGGAAGCCTTTTAATTTTTAAAGGAGATATTTTCATTCTTTTTATTCTGTTTGGTATTTGTATTTGCGGCTTGATATTCTTCATTAATTTTGGAAAATTCTTGGCCAGTATTTCTTCAAACATTCCTTCTGTCTCATTCTCTCTCTCGTCCCTCTTTTTGGGACTCCAGTTATACGTATTTTGCTCCTTTTCCCCATGTCTTTTTTGCATTCTCATCTGTATTTTCACTCCTTTTTCTCTTTGTACTTCAATCTGGATATTTCCTTCTCACCTTTCCACCAGTTCACAAATCTCTCTGCTTTGTCCAGTCAGCTGGTGAACCCATCTACTGAATTCTTAAATTTTTAGTTATTTTATTTTTTAGTCATAAAATTTGCATTTGATTCATTTTCTAGATTTAAATTCTCTTGTGATATTCTTTCTGTTTTCGCCTGTCTTTAAAGATATTTATTATAGTATTTTTGTAATATCTATCTTGTCCCTCTCCTCTTCCCTCTCCACACTGGTATCCACTAGGTTGTTTTCTACATTGGTGAGTCTGTTTTACTACATATATTTATTTGTTTTATTTTTTATATTCCACATATAAGTGATAAAACAGTATTTGTCTTTTTCTGTCTGACTTATTTCACTAGCATAATACGCTCTAGGTCCATACACATCGTTGTAAATGGCAGAGTTTAAAAGACTACCATTCTTATACTGAATTGCTTTTGCAAAAAATTAGTTGGCCATACTTGCGTGGGACTATTTCTGGGTTCTGTAGTCTGCTCCATTCATCTATGTGTCTGTGTGTCCATCAGTACCACACAGTCTTGAATCCTGTAGCCACCTAATAAGTATTGAAATCAGGTAAAATGTTTCCTTCCACTTTATTCCTGTTTTCGAACATTGCTTTACCATTGTAGTTCCTTTGCCAATCCATGTACATTTTAGAATAGTCTTGTCTATATCTACCAAAATATCTGACTGGGATTTTGATAAGAATTGCATTAAACCTGTATATGAATTTGGGGTGAATAGGCATCTTGACTATATTGGGTCTTCCAATCTGTGACCACTATACCAGGTGTGTTTTTTTTTAATTAATTAATTTATTTTTGGCTGTGTTGGGTCTTCGCTGCTGCCTGCGGGCTTTCTCTAGTTGCGGCGAGTGGGGGTGGAGCTTCTCTTGTTGAGGAGCACAGACTCTGGGTGCGCGGGCTTCAGTAGTTGTGGCACGTGGGCTCAGCAGTTGTGGCTCGAGGGCTCTAGAGCGCAGGCTCAGTAGTTGTAGAGCATGGGCTTAGTTGCTCCGCAGCATGGGGGACCTTTCCGGACCAGGGCTTGAACCCGTGTCTCCTGCATTGGCAGGCGGATTCTTAACCACTGTGCCACCAGGGAAGTCCAATACCAGGTGGTTTTGATTTGGCTTACTGTGCCATTGTGGAAGGTTCTTCCTGCCTGACTCTCTTCTGTTAACATTCCACGCTTTATTCAGTGCATTATATTTCTTTATTTCTTTTAGCTGAGGTTTTTTTTTAATGGGCAAACGTTAATTTCACATCCTTTCTCCTTGATGATGACAGTGAGCCTGCATTGCCTTGTTCTACATAGAGTTTGTGGTGTCATCAGTCACAGCATACAACTAAGTCACTAACAAATTCAGCCTTCTATGCCTTAATATATCCAAAACTTTGAACTCTTTGGTTAAGAATTATATATATATTTTAAAGACCTCTTCACAGCAATCTCAGTCAGTGGCACTAGTACTTGACTTTCTTTCTGGGGCCATTTTCCTCAGAGGAGACAAAGTTTTTCTTTTTTTAATGCTTCTTGAAAATAAGCATATAAAGTATGGTGATTACAGCAAAGCCACACTGACACACAGAGGCTGGGTGACTCACTGGGTCTGACTTACCAGTCAGCAAAATTTGTGCCTTGGCAAACATACTAGTTTTATAGGTCATGAACTGTTGACATGGCTTAAGAACAGTTGAAGTTGCTATTGTTCCATATGTGCTATTGAAATTTTATTATGACAGATAAGATTTTGTTGGCTGTCTATTGGTCCCCTGCCAATGTGGCTGTCTGTGTAAATAGATTCTCTGTTTCAGTCTGCACTTCCATGTATTGCTGGTGGTTGGATGTCCTCTATTCTTAGGGATTGAAAAAAAGACTTCCCATTTGTTAATTTGGTGTCATCTACCTTGTTTTCCTATCATGATTACATTTGCCCTGACTTTTGCAAAAGCGGTTTTGGGTATGGGAATTTCTGTAGGAAAGTTCTTCCTCCGCCATTCTAATTGAAGCCAATAATTAAATGAATTCTTATTCACCAAAATCCATTTTTACTTTGAGCATAAGTGGTTTCCCTGACTGTTCTCTGGCTTTTGATGTATAAAATGAACTTTCTGTTACGGTTATTAGAATCTCCTTGTACTGTGACCTTTAACTGACATTTTTCTTCTGACCTGCTCCTAGGTGAGGCAGTTGAGAAAAAATACATACAATGGAGACAAAATCTCTTGTGCCTCTTAAAGTTTAGCATAATTGTAGCCGCTCCAGGAGAACTATCTTTTTCTGAGAAGAGCTTATTAAAGTAAGAAAAGTTTAATGATGGATGGGGAAAAATGGCTCCTTAGGACGTTATGGTCTTGAGCTGCGATTTTTTTTTTTTTAACGGAGTGTTGGTGAATGTATGCTAGGTCCTAGAAAAATCCATGCAATAAATTGCAGCCTATCCCAGTTACGCATCTTTTCCTGAGAACCTGGCTGTATTTTGTGATGATAAAGAGAAAGCGGGTGAAGAATAAAGAGAACCACTCAAATGTTTAGCCATAGAATTTCAGGGAGTGATTTTATTAACATGGCAATTTAAAAAATGTGTACATATATAAAAATTTACTTCTTTAGGAATTTAATAATTTAAGAAATTATTTACGTCTATATATGTAATACATTTCAAAATAGGCACAACAACTTGGACATTTATAGCTCGTATGATGGGTACAGAGCGCACTTTTGTACTGGACTTAATTATTAATGTCTGTCATCCAAATGGCTAAAAGTAGTCCAAAAAAATCAGGAATGTTTATATAATACTTAAGAGTGAAATATTTCCCAAGGAAAATCCTTGATGCTTTTTTTTCTACAGTAACCTTTAGAAATTTTTATTATGCAGTCTTTCTTTTTTTAAATTAATTAATTAATTTATTTTTTAAACATCTTTATTGGGGTATAATTGCTTTACAATAGTGTGTTAGTTTCTGCTTTATAACAAAGTGAATCAGTTATACATATACATATGTTCCCATATCTCTTCCCTCTTGCGTCTCCCTCCCTCCCTCCCACCCTCCCTATCCCACCCCTCCAGGCGGTCACAAAGCACCGAGCTGATCTCCCTGTGCTATGCGGCTGCTTCCCACTAGCTATCTACCTTACGTTTGGTAGTGTATATATGTCCATGCCTCTCTCTCGCTTTGTCACAGCTCACCCTTCCCCCTCCCCATATCCTCAAGTCCGTTCTCCAGTAGGTCTGTGTCTTTATTCCTGTCTTACCCCTAGGTTCTTCATGACATTTTTTTATCAGTCAATACTTTTGCCTTTCACATTTTTTAAAAACCTAAGTGAAGTACTGAATTATCAGGACTGAATAATTTCATTTCCTTCAATGTTTTGGCAAAGTCCACTTTTTTCTTCTAACTCTTGTCAGGCAAGATTTTAGACAATGTTTATGTTTTATTTTCAAAATTATTTATTTCAGTTTATTTTATTAGGCCATTGCTCCAGGAATATGTTTTACTTTATGATTTTTCACTTTAATACTGGTTTCCCCTAACTTTTATTAGGGGAAGTTTTGCTTTTATTAGGAAGTTTTTCTTAAAAACTTACATTCAACATTGAAACGAACATAGAGTATGGCGTGATGTTAATAAACATTTTCCTTTGCTCTCCTCACCCTAAATTTTTAACTGTTTTGCATTGCTCATCATATTATTATAAACTTGTCACCCACGAGTAAGAAAAACGTGTTTGCCCAATGAAGTCATTCGGGGAAGACTTTACATATTCAAGTTTGTGTTTAACTTTTTACTTTTCCGTGTTTTTGTGTTTCTCTCCTGCATGCTGGGTGACCTGAAGCAGAATTGGCTGCACTTTCTGTTCATCCATCCGTCAGCAGGAAGTCACTCCGGGGAATTAGGAGCTGTAGGAGATAGAGTCCCTGCTCTTAAGGATTCTCTGTTATAGGAGCAGAGAGAAAGCTGGCCACCTAACCATGTTAAGTGGGTATAATTTATGCCAGGAGAATTATACCACTTTTAAGGTCAGGTGCAGTTTAGGAAATTCTACTTCCCACCAGTCAGGGTGGTCTTCCCGGCATCTGAGATGGGAGAGAGGGTGCGGGAGAGACAGGCGAAGGGAGTCCTGATGGAGTAGAGATAAGCAGGCATGTGGTGTGACCAGATGGCCCCGGGAAGCCAGAGATTTTGGGGAGTGTTTTCATCAGTGTGCCGACCAGCACACTGGGAGCAAAAGAGGGGAGCAAAAGCCCATGGGAGTGGTTGGAGGTTTTCTGCAGCATCAGCTTTAAAGCTGCTTGCTGTACGCTCAGAATGTACTTGGAGACTTGTGTTTAATCTTAACAACTGATAGGGGTCCAGCCTTCCCGGTCAGGATGTATCAGAGCATTTTAACACAAAAGTATTTGAAAATCCTCCCCAGGTAGTATAACTGGTGCTCCAGAAGACACAGCCTGTTCACTTTCTACCTTCACTGGAATTTTGGAAATGGGTGGAGGGTTTACAAAGAGGAAGGAGGGAGAGTTAAAGGCTCAACCTGAATGTCCTTTTAAGGAACGTGGGTTTCATCCTGGTGCATTTAATCGATCGACTGTTTAACAAACATTTATTGAATGTTTAGTTTGTGGTAGGTTTTTTTTAAAATTTAATTTTATTTTTGGCTGCGTTGAGTCTTCGTTGCTGCGTGCGGGCTTTCTCTAGTTGCGGCGGGTGGGGGCTATTCTTCGTTGCGGTGCACGGGCTTCTCATTGCGGTGGCTTCTCTTGTTGCGGAGCACGGGCTCTAGGCGCGCGGGCTTCAGTTGTGGCTCGCAGGCTCAGTAGTTGTGGCTCGCGGGCTCTAGAGCACAGGCTTAGTAGTTGTGGCGCACGGGCTTGGTTGCTCCGCGGCATGTGGGATCTTCCCGGAGCAGTGCTTGAACCTGTGTCCCCTGCATTAGCAGGTGGATTCTTGACCACTGTGCCACCGGGGAAGTCCCTGTGGTAGATGTTGACAATACAGATATGGCCCCTACTTTGGGCAAGCGAATCAGATTGTTTTGGGTAGATTAGTCCAGCTTCACTGTGGAACATGGGTGGGGAGAGAGTGCAGGGCCAGAGGAGAACCTCAGAGACAGAAGGGGCATATGTAGCAGGTTACTGCCGGGGCTGTATTTGAAGTAATCATTATTTAGAGGGATTTGTGTGGTAGCCACTTGCCACATCTGGCTCTTGAACACCTGAAACACGGCTAGTGGGAAATGAGATGTGCTCTGAGTAGAAAATACACAGCAGATCTCAAAGACTTTGTGTGGCCAAAAGAATGTAAAATATCTCATTAGTAGTTGTTTGATATTGATTACATGTTGAAATGATACTACTTTGGACATATTAGATGATGTCAAATATATGGTTAAAATTCATTTCCCCGTTTTCCTTCTACCTTAAAATTTTTTTTAATTGAAATATAGTTGATTTACAATGTTGTGTTAGTTTCAGGCATACAGCAAAGTGATTCAGTTAGACATATATATATTCTTTTTTAGATTCTTTTCCGTTATAGGTTATTTCGAGGTAATGCGTAGAGTTCCTTGTGCCATACAGTAGGTCCTTGTTGGTTATCTATTTTATATATAGTAGCGTGTATATGTCAGTCCGAATTTCCCAGTTGATCCTTCCCCCCCCTCCCCTTTGGTAACGTGGGTACCAGAAGACTTAAAATTATATGTGTGGCTCGTGTTATATTTTATCAGATGGTGCTGCCCTAAACTCTGTGACGGCTGTGGGAATGGGAAGAACAGGGTGGGTCCTTGGGGAGGAAGATGTGGCCTTAGTGGGAGATGGGCAGAGGCTGCCGTAAACTGTAGGGACCTCAAGCAGGATTCACCATGATCGCATTTGCATTCATCCAAAGTCACCTGCTTCAGTCTTTTTACGTAACCTGTTTACGTGGTCTGTCCTAGCCACAATCTCTTCCTGCTCAGACAGATTTACGGTGTTAGTTATCACTGGTTTTATGAAATAGCCATGAATCCAGTGCACGTTCTGCTGCCATCTCAGCCATGACTATTGTTAACCCAAGGCAGCTGCCTTCTCTGCCCTTGTAGAGTCTGGCCTGTTCCTGGTTACTTGAGAGTCAGGGGAAACCAGTCCATTGGAGATGACTCAAGAAGTTTTACATTTGTGTGGCTGGAACTATGGTATTGTTAGTAACAGAGGGACGTCAGTGGGAGGAGGTGATTTGCAGGTCAGGATGATGTCGTTGATTTTGAGGCTGGTGTATGTGTAAGTAGAGATACTGAACATGCAGCTGCAATTGCATGGCAGGCCCTAGACACGGGGTCAGGGCAAATGCTGCGCTGGGGAGCCGTGCTCGTAGAGTGGCATGTGGGAGTCTACCCTCCCCCCTCCCCCGGCCCTGTCATCATGAGCCTAGAGACCTAGGAATCAAGCCTGCTCTGATTGAGATTTCATGCTTGGACGTCAGTGCTGTGATTTTAAAATCTGAGGCTCTAAGCAAAAGTTTGGAAAGTTTGTTTTATAATTCTGCTTATTCAGGGTTTCCCACCCTTTCTGCCCCTGTATTTTTTTCTACCAAGTGTGGGAAGCGAGTCTGTGGGAAAGAATGTCAGCAGAGGCTCTGAGCCATAGACGTGATGATCTACCTTTGCTTCGGTCCAGGATGCCCCACGTTTGTTGCCCCTCAGTTCCCTCGTGTGGACACCCAAGGCCCACACTTCAGAGAGGGACTGCAGATTATATGTAGACCTGTGAGAGATCCCTCCCTTTATATATATACATATGCATATACATGTATACACACCACCCCTACACATACATATATGCACACACAAATGCTTCAAGTTGCTTACTAAATAAAATTCCTCATGACAGTTTAAAAATTTCTGAATTAATTTATGTGCAAGATGTCTGTTACACCCGTGTCGTGCATGTATTATGTATGTGTCACACACATCTTGCATTATGGGACCCTGCCCCAGTGACCCATCCAAACTGAAAGATGTTTTTACTGGCTCTTATCAGGAATCTTGTACTCCCCAGAGGCTTCTCTTATTTATGTTGCAGGACATAGCTATCTAAGGGCTAAAGACATAAAACCTTTGCTCCTGAAAAATGGGCAGCTTCTTCTCACAGAGCAGCTCTTCCTCCCCTGGCTGCCGTCTCTGAGCTCTTCTTTCTTTTAAAGGTAAACTCCACCAGGCACTACTTAGACATAATCCCTGGAAGGCAGGCGTTATCAGGACCTTTGGCGGAGGGGGGCGGGGGGAGGGAATTAACAGCTCTGAGATCGCTGTGAATTTTTGATGAGGAGAGAGAAATGGGGGCAAAGACTTCTCTAGAGGTGAAACTTTCAGTCCTGGTCTGTGAAGTCCCCACCTGGGATCTTGGTTTGCTATGATCAAGGTGCTGATAAGCATTAATTGATTAAAATAGTAGATGGCAATATTGACCACTTAGTAGGGGTCAGGTGGTATTGTAAAGCAGTGTTTGAGTTCCGAGTCCAAGCTCGGACTGCTTGCCACACGACAGGCCAATAAATCGGGAGGTGTTGGGACAAGGAATAGCAACTCTATTCAGAAAGCCAGCAGACCGAGAAGAAGGGGGACTAGTGTCCCCAAGAACCATCTCCCCTGAGTTAGGATTCAGGCTTCTTTTATACTGAAAGGGGAGGGGGTGTGGTTGGCTGCTGCAAACTCGTTGGTGTCAGAATCCTTTGTTCTTGCAGCTGTCCCCGTAGGTCAGGTCACCATGTTCCCGTAAACCTCCAACCACACAAAGGTTATTCTCTGTTCTGCAACTTTTTAAAAAAATTTTTTATTTTGTATTGGAGCATAGTTGATGAATAATGTTGTGATAGTTTCAGGTGTACAGCAAAGTGATTCAGTTATACATATACATGTATCTATTCTTTTTCAAATTCTTTTCCCTTTTAGGTTATTACAGAGTATTGAGCAGCGTTCCCTGTGCTCTACAGTAGGTCCTTGTTGGTTATCCGTTTTATGTATAGCAGCATGTACATGTCAATCCCAAGCTCTCAGTCTATCCCTGCAATTTTTAATCTCTATAAGAATGGAAAAATGTTCTATCTTTAAAGGTCAGAGCCTTCAGAAATGGGCTTTCGTGTATCTTTCAGGCCACAGGCAACATTCTCAACTTGTAGGAAAAGCAATAGAATGCAAAGATTAAAGTAAAAGAAACAGATCTAATGTGGAGTCAGATCTGTTCTTCCCTGTTGCATTTGTGCATTAACTCATTTTCTCTTCACAGGACATGTGAAGTCTATACCATTTCTATCTGCATTTTAACTGAGGCACTGGGAGGTTAAACCTCACAGCTCTTCTCTTGGATCCAGGAATCCAACCTGCGCCAGAGCCTGTCTGTTAACAACTACACTACTCTGCTTTAAAACAAAAGTCTTTGGTAGGAGCCATCAGTGAACTATGATGCTGACTATTTCTTGTGGCCTGGAAATGAGATATTAACATTGTTATTGTCAGTGTGCCTCTGTTTTAATTTGTTGGTAGTGCTTTCATGCACTGCCCCGTTATCTTGTGGAATTAAATCCCTGGTATTGAGTTCCTTCAATTGGGGAAAAAAATTGCACAGGTATTATACCAAAGAGAGAATTGCCATTTACAGCTAACTCTCATGCAGGCTTGTAGTGTTTCCAAGTTCTTAGTACCATAAGGTCACCACCAAGTGTTTGGGTAGGCAGATGTGTGTCAACCGCGTGCTCGTTAGTTTCTCTGTAAATTTCTTCTATATGGAAAGAGTGTCAAATTGGACCCTGCTGTTTGTTTGTTTATTTATATTTATTTATTTATTTCTAAGTTGGGTCTTCGTTGCTGTGCGTGGGCTTTCTCTAGTTGCGGTGAGCCGGGACTACTCTTCGTTGCTGTGCGTGGGCTTCTCATTGCTATGGCTTCTCTTGTTGCGGAGCACAGGCCCTAGGCACACGGGCTTCAGTAGTTGTGGCTCGCGGGCTCTAGAGCGCAGGCTCAGTAGTTGGGGTGCACGGGCTTAGTCGCTCCATGGCACATGGGATCCTCCCGGACCAGGGCTCGAACCCGTGTCCCCTGCATTGGTAGGAGGCTTCTTAACCACGGCGCCACCAGGAAAGTCACCCCTGCTATTGTTATACTTCAGTATTTGAGGAATTTAATAGGTCAAGTTTGTGACACAATATGCATGTGAAATAAATGTTTCCATCCACACCTGCAGTGTCAGGTAACCTTAATTCTTACATCTCCTTGCAGCAGGAGAGAAGTCACAAAAGCTTGAATAACATCTAGTTGTTTATGAAACGAAGACTGGATGTTTTAACAATTTGCCAGAGGACTTACTTTCTGTAACCACTTGCATCTTTTTTTTTTTGGCCGCATGGCATGTGGGATCTTCCCCGTGCCCACCTGCAGTGGAAGCTCAGAGTCTTAACCACTGGACCGCCAGGGAAGTCCCCGCATCTTTTCTTTTTTTGTGAGTGTTTACAGTGACTTGTAGCCCATCCAGAATTATAGCCTGACGCTGGATCAAGCGTGCCATCAGGGCCTCTTTTTTCCATTAGTCTCCATTCAGAAGTTACAGATAGCTATCAACAGTTACACTTTTCAAAGTTAATTTATTTAGGGGCTGGGGAATAAGAGGAAAAAGCAGCCTGAAGGCTCTGTGGCATTTAGGTACATGCTTGAAGTTAGGTAGTAAAAAAACTTCTCACAGCCGTGGAGAAATTTCTTGATGAATGTATGTTCAGTTGTCGACTGAAAAAAAACGCACAGCCTATAAGTTGAGAGTTATGTTTTATTCAGCGGACAAAACTGAGGACTTAAGCCCGGGACACAGCATCTCAGATAACTCTGAGACACTGCCCTGAAGAGGTGAGGGAGGAACCAGGATATAGAGGAGTTTTTGCAACAAAGACCAGGTAGTCAGAACATCAGATGATTATTGTTAATTAAAGAAAACCAGACATCTCAAGTTAAGGTATTTAGAGCTTTTCTATGTATGAGAAGATGCAAGAGTCTGAGCTCACTGAAATCATTCCTTCGATATGCACCTTAGCTGTCTGGGGCCAGCGTCCTGTGCTTTCTCATTCTGAGTCTCCTCTGGGTGCACTGTTCGGGGTGGCCGTAGTATCTGATGGTTTTATGGGAGAGCATCCTGTTTCCATCCTGAGTTCCCTCAGGGCTCACCGTCAGGGTGGCTGTAATGTGACGGCTTGGTGGCTGCAACATCTCTTGTGTTCTGATGTGGCAGGCAGGATTTTTTATTCACACAAGCAGTGGCCATTGCCCAGCCAACAGCCAGGTGACATGGCCTTGGAATCCCAGGATTCAGAATGTGCTTGGTGGTGCCGCCCCATGCTGTCCTCAGGCCCGGCAGCTAACCCTCTGTCGGCTCTTTCAGCCTTGTTCGTGATCTCATCCAGGATTTAAAACAAAAACCCAAACACGGAAGGCCTGAGCTCCTTTCTAGATAAATCACAGCATTCCTACCCATCCCCCTCCCTTCCCCATCTCTGCTGGTAATGGTGTGTGTGCTCTTCCCAGATGGTTCCGTGGGGATGAGAATGTGAATTTGGGAGGCCACGTGTCCCTGTCTTGCTGGAATAAAAAGGGGGCTAGCACGCTGTTTACAAACATTCACAAGTCTTCTCTTTCAGAATCAACAAAACAAAACGTCTCTTCATTCTACTGTTTCTCTGCTCAAAATGTGTCGACACAGCGATGGTTTACTTACTGTCATCGGGCTCACCGCTCTCCAACAGGGCTGTCGAGAGATCACCAGTGGGCCGTCAGATACTTTCCCATGGTGTAAGTTCTCTGAACTTCCCTAGGAGACATGGGACTTTTGTCCATTTAGGCCTCAGAATCCAGTGTGTGTTTTACTTCTTTTTTTAAAAAAATTAATTTTATTGAAGTATAGTTGATTTACAATGTTGTGTTAGTTTCTACTGTACAGCAAAGTGATTCCGTTATACATACATATATATATATATATATATATATATATATACACATTCTTTGTCTTATTCTTTTCCATTATGGTTTATCACAGGACATTGAATCTAGTTCCCTGTGCTCTACAGTATACAGTAGGACCTTACTGTTTATCCATCCTATATATACTGGTTTGCATCTGCTAGTCCCAAGCTCCCAATGCATCCTTCCCCCACCCCCTCTCCTCCTTGGCGACCAGAAGTCTGTTCTCCACGTCTGTGAGTCTGCTTCTGTGGCATAGATAAGTTCATCTGTGTCAGGTGTGTGTTTTATACTTGGAGCACATCTCAGTGTGGACTGGCCCCAGGTGCCCAGTAGGCACACAGAACGGGCCAGAGTGGACAGCAGGCTCTAAGTGGTGGTTATTTCACTAGCCTCCCTGGTTTCCCTCTGCTTCCCACGCTTCTCCCACTGCCTGTATGTGGATGCCTGAGAGTCTGGTCCTCCATCCTCCTCATCGGCCCACACATCCTCCCCTTTGAAGATCTCGTTCACAGTCAGTCACCAGCACACTGGGCTGAGGGCTCTACCCAGCGTCCCTTCACTATTTTCACTAGATGCCCCGTTATTACCTCACCCTCGGCTTGTCCCAGATCAGACTCCTCCGCATGAAGCTGGCTTCTCGGCTTTCGTCTGTGCTCTTTTAGTTTCCCAGCAGCTGATGTTCCTATTAATCTTATCAGTAACGGAACGATCGTGCTGTGTCAGCCATAAGCTGTGACTACTAAGAACCCAGGAGCTGAGGGTGTGGTGGAAACTGAACGGCAGTCCCAGAGGGATGGCCAGCAGCTTTAATGATGTGCATAATTGTTCCAGGCAGCAAGGTGGCTGGGCGTATAGAGCTACTCATGAACGTGAAGGTGGTGGTTGCTTTTTATTCACCGCCAAGCCTTTCCGAGAGCCAAAAGGGAAGGGGGAGGGGGTCCTTCAAGGCCCCCATTCCTCTCCCTGAGGCCAGGAGGGGCTGTGCTCTGCTTTCATCACCTCTTAGGCCAGTTTTCTTCCCGGGAGCTGGTCTTGCAGTTTTGGGGGCCTTCACTGTGCTCAGTCTTACTGCTTGGGGACCTCGCTTATAGTCAGGCATTTCCTGAAGGTACTCAGCCCTTTTCAGTTCTCAGGAAAGAAAATTAAATTAAGCTGATTTGGGCTTATTATCAGGGGAAGTTAACTGCTGAGTTCACCTGCTGCAGCTAAGCAGGAAGCGTGAAAAGCGCCTGCCTGGAGGGGCAGGGCTGGCTGCCTTGTGACGTGTGGCCTCTGTGAGCTCGGAGCAGCCTTGTCGCCAGAGCTGTGCCCGCCAGATGCTGGAAAATGGTAGGAAAGCACAGAACTCACATTGCCTTTCTATAGTCATTAAGCTGGATTTTAAAAGTAGGTATTGCATTGGTTTATCTTTCCATAAACACTGTTCAAGGGTGTTAATTGTCATTTATGTTCATCATGATTTGTGAAATTTGAAATTTGAAATTTTAGTTGTTCCACAGGCTTCGATAGCAAGCAGCATCTAATGAATACCAATTTAAGATTAAATCTCTAGGGATATTAGGAGAGTGTTTACAGTGGCTTTTTTCCCCCAATAGAACTATTTTATAAAACATTTGGCCATCTTGGCTGCAGGAAAGAAACTGGCTTCGTGGGAAAGATGAGGGGTTTTTCTTTTTTCTTTCTTTTTGCCTCGCCGTGTGGCATGTGGGATCTTAGTTCCCTGACCAGAGATCGAACTGCTGCTCTCTGTGTTAGGAGCACGGAGTCTTAACCACTGGACCACCAGGGAAGTCCCAAGGGCTTATGATTCAGAAATATCTGGGTTCAGTTTCTGGTTCTCCCCTTGGAAAAGTTACTTTAACCTCTCTGAGTCCCTTCCCTTCTGCATAAAATAAAATCTACCCAGTAAGATAAAACTCTTAATGTCAGTAAATGTTCAGTTTCTTCTCTGCTGTTCCTGGAAGCTGGAAGGGGGAGAAGGGAAACAAAGAGAAAGAACAGTAGACTGAAGCCATAGGATGTACAATCGTTGTATCTTTGGAGTAGTGTAATTGTGTGTGTGCATTTTTAATCAGATTGCTTTCCTAGTATCTGGAGCCGGGAGCATTTGCAGTGAAATGCTCTGTTCCTTAACTTCAGTTGCAGGTCAGTATGAGGATCCTGAGCTCCTGGGGGCTTGAGGAGAGAGATCCCCAGGGGGAAGACCACTGTGTGGAAATGGATAGGAGGCAATTTCTGACATTTTACTCTTCAGGATGCTCTGCTCCTTCCTTTATTAGTTTGCTAGGGCTGCCGTAACAGAATACCGCAGGCTGGGTGTCTTAAACAACAGAGCTTTACTTTCTGGAGGTTGGAAGTCCGAGATCAAGGTGTTGGGAAGTTTGGTTTCCCCAGAGGCCTCTCTCCTTGGCTTGTAGATGGCTGTCTACTCACTGCCTCTTCACATGGTCTTTCCTCTGTGTGTGTCTACGTCCTACTTCTCTTTTCTTGTAAGGACACAAGTCAGATTGGATTAAGGGCCCACCCTAATGACCTCATTTAATCTTAATTACTTCTTTAAAGGTCCTGTTTCCAAATAAGGTCACATTTTGAAGTACTGGGGGGTTAAGGCTTCGCCATGTGAATTTTGGGGAGATAGTTCAGTCCATAACACTTACCCATCTCAGCGACCAAGCATTTTCAACTCTTTTCTTCAGGATTCTTCCTCTCCTCCATCCCCATCTGTTACCTTTCTCTTACTAAGGTATCTTGGTGGGAAAGAAAGGAGGAATGCTGACCTCAAGAGGGAGCTTAAGCATGTTGGCTAACTAATCCAAGCTAGGGCTTGCTTAGGGGAATTTCATCTCCTGCAAATCATTGGTCCCCTGTGCAGGGCAGTGATGACTGTGGGGTGGCAAGAGGTACCAGGTAGGACCACATTGCTTCATCTTGTGATGCTGGGAGTGTCGGAGCTTTGGGAGGAGAGGTCACCGGCAGTGTTGCGGTTTGAGGGTGTAAAGACACAGGGCCTTCATTCTGCAGCTGCAGTGGAACCAGGCTGGCTGAAAGCAGTAGAATTTCTGCCGTTTTAATTAAGACAGGGTTGATAACAATGGACAAGTTAATTCTAAAGTGAGGAGAGTATGAATTGCCTGTGTTTGTGTGTAAATATACCTAGAACACTCAAATTACAGTGTCTGTGGCTGTTGTGGCATGTGAGTTCTTTTTTTATCAGGCTGCAGAGTGTATTTTCATGGCCACCAGCCATGGAAACACTATTCTCACCTTGCGCTGGAGAAAGATAGGAGGGCTGCTTTCACATTAACGCTTGGATTCCCTGCAAGAGGAATGGCTTTAGGGAAAACTTTTTGCCGGATTTCTCTTCTTCCCTGACATGTTACTGTGGCTTCCCAAACAGCAGCTGAACCAGCTGGGATAAGAGACTAATGCACTAACCAGTCTTCATTCTTTGGGCTTGATTTTTATTCAGTGTATTTATAGTAGCATCTCTGTCACCTGCTATTCTGGTTCCAGGTTCAATCCCAGGTTTAAGATCTGCTGCTCATTTGGCTTTCCTTTGCTGAGGCTGCTTCTTTGTGAACCTGGTTACCTACCTGTGATGAATCATCTGATTTTATAGTCTAGCAGTATCAGGATAAAAAATGTAAATGTTTGGCCTTCCCTGGTGGCGCAGTGGTTGAGAGTCCGCCTGCCGATGCAGGGGACACGGGTTCGTGCCCCGGTCCGGGAAGATCCCACATGCCGCGGAGTGGCTGGGCCCGTGAGCCATGATGGCCGCTGAGCCTGCGCGTCCGGAGCCTGTGCTCCGCAACGGGAGAGGCCACAACAGTGAGGGGCCCGCGTACCACAAAAAACAAACAAACAAAATGTAAATGTTTTTCTTTAAATGGAGATGCACAATGTGAGAAGTGTAATGAGTGATGATTCACTCTTCAAGTACCAGTTGTGGATGTAGATTTATGCCTAATATCAGATGTGCGAGGATGCATTTGTTCTTTTCAGCCCATGAAGATGTCAGTAAAGCAGAAAACGGCGTTCACGCATTTTGTCAGAAACCCAGGGCACAGAAGGGAAACTTCCTGCATCTCCCACATTTCTCAGATTTGAGATGTTGACAGGATTGATGCCCCTCTCTGCCTCTGGGTGGCCGTCTTGGGTTTCTCTTCTCACATTCCGCTTAACACAGTGGGCTTGGATGTGCTTTTAAAATGAGCCTCAGTGAAAATCTGAGGTTCCCATGTAGCTTTAGGGGGTTTTCATCTCAGAAATTCTTCTTATTTTTTTTTAATACATTTTATTTATTTATTTAGTTTTGGCTGTGTTGGGTCTTTGTGGATGTGCGTGGGCTTTCTTTAGTTGTGGAGAGCGGGGGCTACTCTTGATTGTGGTATGTGGGCTCCTCATTGTGGTGGCTTCTCTTGTGGAGCATGGGCTCTAGGCACATGGGCTTCAGTAGTTGTGGCATGCAGGCTCAGTAGTTGTGGCTCACGGGCTCTAGAGCACAGGCTCAGTAGTTGCGGCACACGGGCGTAGTTGCTCCACGGCATGTGGGATCTTCCTGGACCAGGGCTAGAACCCGTGTCCCCTGCGTTGGCAGACGGATTCTTAACCACTGTGCCACCAGGGAAGCCCCAGAAATTCTTCTTATTATTTAGAATAGAGAAAGCATTCTAGACCACTTTATGTTTTGTTTTTTAAAATTTTTATTGGAGTATAGTTGATTTACAATGCTGTGTTAGTTTCTGCTGTACAGCAAAGTTAATCAGTTATATGTATACATATATCCACTCTTTTTAAGGTTCTTTTCCCATGTAGGTCGTAACAGAGTATTGAGTAGAGTTCCCTGTGCTATGCAGTAGGTCCTTATTAGTTATCTATTTTATATATAGTAGTGTGTATATGTCAATCCCAATCTCCTAATTTATCCCTCCCCCCCTTTCCCCCTTGGTAACCATCAGTTTGTTTTCTGCATCTGTGACTCTATTTCTGTTTTGTAAATAAGTTTATTTGTACCTTGTTTTTAGATTCCACATATAAACGATATTATACGATATTTGTTCTCCTTTGTCTGACTTACTTCATCAGTATGATAACTCCTAGGTCCATCCATGTCTAGACCAGTTTAAAAAGACAGTGTTCACCGCCGTTACTTCTCTGTGAATTCTGGCTGAAGTCATCTGTGTATGTCCCACCCATTTGGTATCTGTTGGCACCAGCTGAGAAGTGTGCCCCTTGACATTTAGAAACGGGACGATGGCTGCACTTGTTATTTCAGTCTTCCAGAGAGTGCTGGAAATCGATATAAAGAGATGGGAGACATGCTGCTCACTGAATTTACTCCTCGCAATCCCAAGGTGCTTGGGAGTAGCCACGTCCAATGTCATGCCTGGCATGTGTGCATTCATGAATTGGTGGCCTTTGATATTTGGGCAAAATGCAGATGGCTAGTGAGGTCCTCCTGGCCATCGCCTCACCCTTTGTGACCATCGCTTCTAAGTGTCAGTGCCTGATAAGGAGAGAAGGGAAGCAGGTCCTTGTCCTGTCCCTTCCTTTTTGAACTTTCCTTGCAAGAGTGGACCCTATTCATAGGCTCCTTCAACAGATGTGTCGATGAGTATTGGATGGCTGCTGGAATAAATGCTTTTCACAACTTGTCACCCCAAGCTCCTGTGCCATAGGAGACAAAACCAAGCCAAAACCCAAACCAGGGGCATTGGTTGACTTTTCTGAGGTTGCTAATCAGTGATTTCACATTCTTTCATGTTTTTGGGTTCCATTACTTGGCAAAAGATGACACTGCAGCCTCACGAATTAGCCTGCATTGGTTTTATGTTGCTGTAGAAAATATTCAAGGGGTAAAGTAAGTTTTCTACCCTTCAAGTTAATTGTCTCCAGCCTTGATTCCGTGGTAGGTAGTATTTTTCCCATGGTACTTAGATGCGTTTAGATTAAGCTGTCATGTCATGGTACAAGATATGGCTCATAAAATCTTGCCTTTGAAAGAGGTAACAGGACAGTATTCTGAGAGACAGCTTTTCATTGAATTTCATGAAAGTGTTTGTATTATTTATAAAGCCAAAATAACTCTTTCTTGACTGAATTTATACTATAACAGGAAAAACCTTTTTTGCTCCCACCTAGCAAAACCAAACCTGTATGTATCCCACGAAGTGAACCACTCATCCTTCAGTTAACAATAGCCCCAAACTCATGGGGAGGCACCCTCTAGTTTTTTTTGCCCTTTTTACCTGCTGAGTCTTCCTTATAAGTACTTCAGACCTCTCAGGAGATCGCTGCTTATTCTGTTCATTTCATCTGCCTCCAGCTTAACCCGTTCCTAATGGGGGAGCTCTATTCCATAAAGGATCTCAGACTAACTTTTCTTAGATATAAATGAAGAAAACGAACATCTTGGTAGGCATGTTTGAAAATAAGCACAGCCTTTTCCTCCCATCCCTTTAATTGTCGGATTTTTAGATCGATTTCCAAATAAGATAGCAGTGTGAAAAAGAATAACTGTTTCTTTCCATATATGGTTTCATTCCCTTTGAATATATTTAAATTGGAAATAATTTATTTTTGTACAGTCTAGTACTAGTTCAAATTTGTCACTAAGACAAGGATGTCCAGTCTCACTACTATTATTCAATGTGGTTTTGGAAGTCCTAGCCATGGCAATCAGAGAAGAAAAAGAAATAAGAGGAATACAAATTGGATAAGAAGAAGTAAAACTGTCACTGTTTGCAGATGACATGATACTATACATAGAGAATCCTAAAGATGCCACCAGAAAACTACTAGAGCTAACCAATGAATTTGGTAAAGTTGCAGGATACAAAATCAATGCCCAGAAATCTCTTGCATTCCTATACACTAATGATGAAAAATCTGAAAGAGAAATTAAGGAAACACTCCCATTTACCATTGCAACAAAAAGAATAAAATACCTAGGAATAAACCTACCTAGGGAGACAAAAGACCTGTATGCAGGAAACTATAAGACACTGATGAAAGAAATTAAAGATGGTACCAACAGATGGAGAGATATACCATTTTCTTGGATTGGAAGAATCAATATTATGAAAATGACTATACTACCCAGAGCAATCTACAGATCCAATGTAATCCCTGTCTAATTACCAATGGCATTTTTTACGCAACTAGAACAAAAAATCTTAAAATTTGTATGGAGACACAAAAGACCCCAAATAGCCAAAGCAGTCTTGAGGGAAAAAAAGCGGAGCTGGAGGAATCAGACTCCCTGACTTCAGACTATACTACAAAGATAAAATAATCAAGACAATATGGTACTGGCACAAAAACAGAAACATAGATCAGTGGAACAAGATAGAAAGCCCAGAGATAAACCCACGCACCTATGGTCAACTAATCTATGACAAAGGAGGCAAGGATATACAATGGAGAAAAGACAGTGTCTTCAATAAGTGGTGCTGGGAAAACTGGACAGCTATGTAAAAGAATGAAATTAGAACACTCCCTACACCATACACAAAAATAAACTCAAAATGGATTAGAGACCTAAATGTAAGACCAGACACTATAAAACTCTTAGAGGAAAACATAGGAAGAACACTCTTTGACATAAATCACAGCAAGATCCTTTTTGACCCACCTCTTAGAGAAATGGAAATAAAAACAAAAGTAAACAAATTGGACCTAATGAAACTTCAAAGCTTTTGCACAGCAAAGGAAACCATAAGCAAGACAAAAAGACAACCCTCAGAATGGGAGAAAATATTTGCAAATGAATCAACAGACAAAGGATTAATCTCCAAAATACATAAACAGCTCATGCAGCTCAATATTAAAAAACAGCCCAATCCAAAAATGGGCAGAAGACCTAAATAGACGTTTCTCCAAAGAAGATATACAGATGGCCAAGAAGCACATGAAAAGCTGCTCAACATCACTAATTATTAGAGAAATGCAAGTCAAAACTACAATGAGGTATCACCTCACACCAGTTAGAATGGGCATCATCAGAAAATCTACAAACAACAAATGCTGGAGAGAGTGTGGAGAAAAGGGAACCCTCTTGCACTGTTGGTGGGAATGTAAATTGATACAGCCACTATGGAGAACAGTATGGAGGTTCCTTAAAAAACTAAAAATAGAATTACCATATGATCCAGCAATCCCACTACTGGGCATATACCCTGAGAAAACCGTAATTCAAAAAGACACGTGCACCCCAGTGTTCATTGCAGCTCTATTTACAATAGCCAGGTCATGGAAGCAACCTAAATGCCCATCAACAGATGAATGGATAAAGAAGATGTGGTACATATATACAATGGAGTATTACTCAGCCATAAAAAGGAACAAAATTGGGTCATTTGTAGAGATGTGGATGGATCTAGAGACTGTCATACAGAGTGAAGTAAGTCAGAAAGAGAAAAACAAATATCGTATATTAATGCATATATGTGGAACCTAGAAAAATGGTACAGATGAACCGGTTTGCAGGGCAGAAATTGAGACACAGATGTAGAGAACAAACGTATGGACACCAAGAGGGGAATGTGGTGGGGGTTGGGGCTGTTGTTGTGATGAATTGCGAGATTGGGACTGACATGTATGCACTGATGTGTATAAAATTGATGACTAATAAGGGCCTGCTGTGTAAAAAAAATTAAATAAAATTCAAAAATTATAAAAAAAAAGATCCACATTGATCTCTAGCAGATGTGTGGTTATAAGTCCAGTGTGAAAAATAAAGATACCTTGAAAATGATGAATTAAATTAAAAAATTATTTCATAAAAAAATTTGTTACCAAGAGGTAGTGAATCAGTAAAAAGTAACAAAAAACCACATGATTTTAAAGGAATAAGCTACTGAGATTGAATTAAAATATCTCATGTCAAGTTTATATATGACCTCACTTTTTTATCACCAAAGTCCCTTAGAGGATACGGTGAAATCCACACTAGTTCTTGCAGATTATAATTGCCTACTGTCTTATTAAGAAATATAAAAAGGTGACTAGTCAATAGTTTAGAAAAATAATTCACATTCCTTAACTATTCCCAGTGAATCCTACCTGATATTCAAGTACATAATGCAAATATAGGACTTCCCTGGTGGTCCAGTGGTTACGACCCTGCACTTCCAATGCTGGGTGTGCGAGTTCGAGCCCTGGTCAGGGAACTAAGATCCCACATGTTGTGTAGCACGGCTGAAAAAAAAAAAAACCAAATACAAATATAAAACTTCAGTTGGTGAGACTATATATAATGAATTTTTAATTAATCCATGGTACTTTAGAAGGTCGCTTTTAATTAAGTAGTGTGTAGAAATGAGTTTATAAGGTTGGTGTGTTAGACAGAATAATACTCTCCCCCCACATATCTATGTCCTAGTCTGTGGAACCTGTGAATATTACCTGATCAGCCAAAGAGATTTTGCAGATGTGATTAAGTTAAGGATTTTACAACGGGAAGATTATCCTGGATTATTTGGATGGGTTCAGTGTAATCACAAGATTCCTCATAAGAGGGAGGCAGGAGGGTCAGAGTTAGAGAAGAAGACGTGATGAGGTAGGCAGAAGTCGGAGAGAGAGATTTGAAGATGACACACTGCTGGCTTTGAAGATGGAGGAACCAAAATCTATTGGACCGTGAGCCAACAGATGTTCCCTTGGAGTCTCGAGAAGGAACGCAGCCCTGCCAACCCATTTCAGACTTCCCACCTCCAGAATTGTAAGATAATAAATTTTCATTGTTTTAAGTGACGACGTTTGTGGTGATTTGTTACAGTAGCAATAGGAACCTACAGTTGGGTATAGAAGTAGGATATTGTGACAGGCACAGTCAGTACAACCTGGTTGAGTGGCTGAGACCCTGGGTACCTTTGGTTGCACTTTCCCCTCTGATCTCCAAGTGAAGTGCAGTCTGTGATTTGCTTTTTAAGTGTGAGACATTTTCAGTTGCAGAAAGCTTACTGAGAGAGCGTGTCAGTTGGCTTGGTGTTCCTAGGGGAAAGTTCAGTTTTAAGAAGGGATTGGTGGAATTGCTAGGTCAGATGGTGATTCTATTTTTAGTTTTTTGAGAAACCTTCACAACATACTGATTTGAAAAGATACATGGACCCCAGTGTTCGTAGTAGGATTATTTACAATTGCCAAGACACGGAAGCAACCTGAATGTCCATCGACAAATGAATGGATAAAGACGATATTGTGTGTGTGTATATATATACACACCATATATATATATATATATATATTTATATATATATAAAATATATACAGTGGAATATTACTCAGGCACAAAAACAATGAAATTTTGCCATTTGCAGCAACATGGATGGACTTGGAGGGCATTATGTTAAGTGAAATAAGTCAGACAGAGAAAGACAAATACTGCATAATATCACTTATATGTGGAATCTAAAAAATACAGCAATCTGTAAATATAACAAAAATGAAGCAGACTCACAGATACAAGGAACAACTAGTGGTGACCCATGGGGAGAGGGAAGAGGGAGGGGCAATATAGGGGTAGGGGATTAAGAGGCACAAATTATTAGGTATAAAATAAGCTATTGATACAAGGATATATTGTATAACACAGGGAATGTAGCCAATATTATACAATAACTATAAATGGAGTATAACCTTTAAAAATTGTGAATCACTATATTGTATACCTGTAACTTATATAATATTGTTTATCAGCTATACTTCAATAAAATATAAGTAAAGCAGGGGTTGGTGATAAAACCTGAAGGGTCTAGAGCTGCGTGTCACAATGACAGCTGATTTGACTTGAGAGCACATGCTGAGTTACTAGTTGAATGAAGGTTATGAACTCATGTTTGATTTTATACGTTTATTCTTAGAAAAATCTTCACATCATATTTTTTATAGAGAAAGAGTTTTGGCTGGTGAAGGAGTATTGTTCTGGAGGGAGATATTCATAGATACGTATTGTGTTAAATGGTTACCTTTGAGAATGTGGCATGGCAAACGGAATGGAAGGAAGTCTGGGACAAACCGTCCCTGTTAACTGTTGGGGGCTCAGTGGACATCTAGACGCACCACTGGCAGCTGCTGCAGCGTGAGCTTTGCCATCAGGCAGGCTGTTTCTGGGGGCTGATTGGAGGATGGAAATGTGCTTTTGTACTCTGTAGGGTGAGCTTGGGCTCCTGTAGGAAACAGCTCACCCTAAGAAGGGCGCCCTTCCCAAATCCTCAGTGATATGGACTTGAAAATATAGACACGCCAGGGAGTGTTCTTCTAAGATCTGTTCTTCAAATCCTAAACCATGGCCAAACCTGAGTTCCTACTTTCCCTACCTCTGAGCCCCACCCTAGCCCTTTAAATTCCAGACTGTGCTGCTGGATATGTTAGCTACAAGCCAGAGTGTTGCTAAATCAGACACCTTGCAAGCAGAAAGCATAGCTTTTGATGCCAGGGTTCTTGGCTAAGAGGATGGGAATAGAGAGAGAGGAGCAGAGTCAACAGGGGATGGGTTAACAACGTAGGTGTGTTTTTGATATCCATATGTTCTTTTTTCTTTTTGTCCTGTTCTTTCCCTTGCCCTCTGTGGTCCTGATTTGGCATATGAGTACATCTAGAATGACAGCTGCATGATTAAAATGCACTAGAGCACCTTTATAATACTGATATCAGGGGAAGGGAGTCTTTATAGAAAAGATGGACCATGAGGACTTGTTGTGTAATGGGGTCTGGTCTGTCCATGTCTGGGTTGGTAATGGGTTAGTGTTTCCTGGTAGCACCATAGAGTGTTGTTAAGGTCAAATTAAGAAATATAAAAGCAGGTTGAAATATCTGTAGACAGAATCTGTTTGGCTTTTTTGAAACCTTAAAAGCCCCGCAAATTAAAGAACGTTTGTTTTCTTGAGAGAGAAGGTCTGCTGACTTCTCAGGCTTTGCCTTTTCTCTTGTGTGTCTTTGCATATGAGATTGTGCCATAGAAAATGTTACCCCATTTGAAATCATGTTTTTTAAAAATACATGAAAAAAGTCCTTGTATATGCAAGTTATTCTACAGACACAAGATAGTGTCATCATGATTTCAAAACCTAGTTCAAAACTCCCTTCATGACATTTTTTGGATAAATCCCACTGTAGCCAAATTGGACTCTGCCCTGCACGTGACTATGGCCAGAGCAGTGGTATATGGGTGTATTCCAGTGCTCTGTGATAATGGGCATGTCCTTTATCTGTACCGTCCAGTACTGTAGCCACTAGCCTCCTGTGGTATTAAGTCCTTGACATGTGGCAAATGCCACTGAGGAACTGAATTTTTAAATTTTATTTAATTTGAATCAGTTTGGAGTTAAATAGCCGCATGAGGCTAGTGGCTCCCATGTTGGACTGTCCCAGCTCTCTAAGATCATTTGAACAGAAAGAACAGCCAACAGCTGAGACTGGAGGCTCCTTAAGGAACATGTAGTGACTTTGGATCGCATGTTAGTGTTACCGCAGGAAAGTGCGTGTGCCCGACGCACAGTGAGGCCAAACAATACTGAAATGTCAAAGTTTGGAGCAGAGAAAGGTTTATTGCAGGGTCATACAAGGAATACGGGTGGCCCGTGCCCCTCCAAACTCCCCAAAGGGTTTCAGCAGAGCAAAAAAGTCAACTTCTGAAGACAAGGTGAGGGAGATCTGTGGTTGGTTGTTCATACTTCTTGGTGGGGGAATCCTTTGTTCTTGCAGCTGTCCACATAGGTCAGGTCGTGATGTTTCTGTAAACCTCCAACAAGACAAATGTTATTCTCTGTTCTGCACCTTTGAATCTCTATAGAATGGAAAAGTGTTATATCTGTAAAGGTCAGAGCCTTAAGAATGGGCCATCCTGTATATTTCAGGCCATAGGCAACATTCTTAACTGGAAGCAAAAGCAATAGAATACAAAGGTTAGGGACTTCCCTGGTGGCGCAGTGATTAAGAATCCACCTGCCAGTGCAGGGGACACAGGTTCAAGCCCTGGTCTGGGAAGATCCCATATGCCGTGGAGCAACTAAGCCCGTGCGCCACAACTACTGAGCCTGCGCTCTAGAGCCCGTGAGCCACAACTACTGAAGCCTGTGTGCCTAGAGCCCGTGCTCCACAACAAGAGAAGCCACTGCAATGAGAAGCCCGTGCACCGCAACGAAGGGTAGCCCCCGCTTGCTGCAACTAGAGAAAGCCTGCACGCAGCAACGAAGACCCAACGCAGCCAAAAATAATAAATAAATAAATAAATTGATAAAATAAAGGTTAAAGTAAAAGAAACAGATCCAGTAGGGAGTCAGATTTGTTTTTCTCTATTACAGTTGGAGCCCATGATGATGGTGCCCTGGGGAGAGAGCTAAGAAGAAACTGAGACTTTTAGAAAGACTTCAGAACATAAAAAGAGGGCATATGATTCATTCATGACATGGAGCTGCCTGGGCAGTCAATCAGGAAAGAGATGAAGGATATGGGAGATCAAAGGCAGCTCAGAGAGACGTGATGGAGTGGTGACCCCAGGGAGCTTCTGTAGGGAGTCTGGGCTGACACCTAGCTGCGCTCCGATGATTGGAGAGAGCAGTGTCAGCCCTGAGGACAGGGGCCATACAGAAACATCAGCTTGCTTCACCAGGACCGTGGGCTCTGGGGGAAGTGCTCAGTCTTGGACTGAGGGTGGAGGTGGAAATTAGTGTTGGGATTTGGAGCTTCAAGATCAGCCAGAGTCTTGGCAGGCAGTGGCCAAAGAGATGCTTCAGTTCTTTTGTTGAGCAAAATTGATGGTGATGACTTCTCTGTAAGTGAGATCATTTGTGTGTGGCTTGTGTTTCCTGAGATTCTCCTCACACCACAGCAGAATAGTTCACCTTAAGCAGGTGACAAAGTGTGTTGTACCCGAGTGGGGGCAGAGCAGGGTGTGGACATAGAAGCAGTGGGGGAAGCAGGAGTCCTGGATATTTGGAGGATGAATCTGTGAACTCCAGGCAGTGACAGTGGAAGCGTTTTGGTCGGTAGCAGGGAGGGCAGCTAGGGAGCCTGTGTCTGGAGGGGTTTGGTGAGTCAGGGGAGCTGGGCGACCCCCTTCTGTGATTCCTCTGCTTCCACCTCTGTGCCTTTGCAGGGATATGGATACATCCGGCTTTATGGAGAGGGTGTTCCTGAAAGGGTGAATTGAATGAAAAAAGAAAATCAACATACAGCTTAAATGCACTAAGGGGGAAGCTTGCGACATACAGGCACCCGGTGGAAAGTTCTTTTGTTATTGGAAGTGATCACCACCTAATATTGGTTCTGTGGGTGCTCAGTTGTACGGTATTTGTGCTTTAACTTCCTCTCTATGTATGATCTCTAAATGCTCTTGTGCTCTTTTTAAAGTGTATTCTGTGTATCACTGACCTACTAGGTAATGAATTCCTTATGAGCAAGGAATGTAGGTAACCTTTCTTTTTTTGAGGGCAGGTCAGGGGGTGCTGTTTCTTGATACAATCCTTGAATGTAAAAATCTGTCCATTCTGGCTGCTGTAACGGAATACCACTGACTGGGTGGATTATAAACAACAGAAGTTTGTTTCTCACAGTTTTGGAGGCTGGGGAGTCCACAATCAAGGCTCCTGCAGGTTTGGTGTCTGGTGTAGGACCTGCTTTCTAGTTCATAGATAGCACCTAGTTGCTGTGTTGTCACAGGGGCGAGGGAGCTTCTGGGGTCTCTTTTATAAGGGCACTAATCCCATTCATAAGGGCTCCACCCTCATGACCTGATCACCTTCCAAAGGCTCCACCTCCTAATACCATCACTTTTGGGGGTTGGATTTCAGTGTATGAATTGAAGGGAACACAAACATCAGACCATAGCAGTGAAGGTGCCCAATAAATATTGGCTAACAGAGTGATTTAATTTTTATCAAATGTTTTACAAACGCGTCATTTGTTTTGTCTTTGTGTATTGAGGGCTTCCTGGGTACCTTGCACTGTGCTAAGCATGTTGCAGGGTTTATGTCGCATAAACCTTGGGCAACGTCATCAGGTTAAGTGTTATCCTAGTTTTATAGGTGGGACTTCTGCTTGGGTTAAGTACCTTCTTCAGGCTCTAGTTGCAAACGAAAATGTTGGATATACTGCCAACATTTCTTCCTTTGCTAAATACCCCCCACCCCACATTCTAGAGAAAGGATGGGACAGGTGGAGAGTTGTAGGTTGTAAATTTCCCTTCCGGCTTGTCTTACTCCACAGCCCTTGTTTTTCCTCCCCACCTTGTGGATTCAGGGACTGGACAGGTGTTTTTAGTGGGCTGGCAGTGGAGAAAGGAAGCAGAGTGATGGTCCAGCTCTCCTTAGGTTGGAGAGCAGCAGTGCAGAGTGGATTAGGGGTTCACCTGATGGGGGCCATCTGAGGGCATTAGATAAAGGAGGATGTGGGGGAGTAGGAGGGACCCCACCATGAGGCTGGGGCTTAGAGAAGAAACAGAGAGGACCAGAAAGAGAACTATGTACACCAAGTCAGGATGGCGAGTTAGCTGGCGTTGCCTCTAGACCATGCCTCTAGGACATTACAGTGTTAAAAATAACACCATAAAGGTAGTGAGCTTTTTCTGCCAGTATTTTTTCCTTAATATTTTAGAGACAGGAAAGGGGAGAGGGGGTATCAAGAGTATCTAAGATCAAGTTTATATATTTAATCATTTTGTCTTGTTAAGGGAAGCCTTGGCTTCAACTACGAAACTTGGGATTATGTAAGCCAGAGTTGGACACTGCCTGTTTCTCTAAGTATGTACCACATACTTCCATGGCAGCTTCCGTGGAGCCATGCAGCACTCTTCCAACAGAGATACCCTAGAAGTTATGGGTCAATCTTTCTCCCATACATGTAGGAAAAGTGTGACATTTTCCTGGGACCATGCTTGAATCACTCTGTAGCCAAAAAGTGTTATCCAAAATAAAAGGGTTATTTATCATATTATATTTTTAGCTGACAGCAGGACCACTGAAATCTCTTTCTCACTAAAGGGAAATGCCCACTAGGCAAACTGTAGTGCATCCTGCTGGCCTGGTACCTGGAGATCAAGGAGCTAGCCTTTTGTGTTCCATCTGCAGAACGCTTTGGGAAAATTTAACAACTAACCGTTGCCACACAGTGTTCCCAGCTGGGTAGACGTTACACATCAAGGAGACCAATCAGAAACAAGATGGGCATGTAATAGGCGTGAAATAAGCTACTCAAAGCATGGCTCAGCCTGGCTCAGGCAACAACTCAGGCAAAGAGGGACCAGCCACAAGAGATAAAGGTGTTAGCTAGATAGATACAGGGAAGCAGACCTGGGGCTGACCTTGAACCCTGAGCATTGCAGGCAGGAGGGACGGCGTGTGCCCTGGGAAAACGAGGTTTCACTTGAATTGTTCTATTAGAATAGTTTTCCTTTTTCATGTAGAGGTCTGAGTCTTCAAATAAGTTATTGTGAAGAATAGGACTTATAAACTGTCACAGGAAAATGGTGAAGGTCATGGCTCCTGGGATCTTGAAAATTATTTTGTGTTTTCATAGACTTTCACAGTCCTGGGTTTGTGGGATGGAGGAATAAAAAAAACCAGATTGACAGTCTTCTTCCTTCAACAGAAGGGACATGCCTTTTGGTTTATGACATTAAGCAATGCCATGTTTAAATACTTTCCATTGAAGAAAAGGTGTTGTCCAATTGCCAGTCTGGGAAATCTCTTCCTGGACTTGTTTTGTTTGGGATTAAATCACATGGAACTCTTTTCTGCAGCTCTTGTCATTATACTTGAGGTACTCCTGCTTCTTCCCTGTCATTTCTAAACTGTGAACCCTTTCTTCTGTTTTTTTTTTTTTTTTTAAAAAAAAACCAGAAACGAACACTTCAAGTTTATGGTTTCTATGGGAATGGATTTTTTTTACAACCCCTAAAACTGAAGTATTTGGGACTACATTGTTTTCAATTCTAATTTCCCTGAGCAGCTTTGCCTTTGGCAAGGGAAGATAGATTGGCATCTTATTTTTCTAACCCCAGTGATGGTGTCTGGGAGTAGTTCGACTTTTGTGCTAGTCGTTCTACCATCTGTAACCTGCTTCAGAAAAAAAATCGAAGATACTCAACTATAGAATAAAGGCTCTTCAAGGGTTCACCACTTGGACAGGAGATAGTTCCAGAAGGGCACAAAATGAGCTCTCCAGCCTGTTTGGAACTTGTCTTCTGTGACCTAGCCACTAGAGGGCAGTGTCTCATGCCCCCTTTAAATCTGTGGGGTGTGTTCCAGAAAGCCTTTCTCCTAAACTGTATTGAACCAGAAGTCTTCCACCCCGAAGGAGTTGGGATTGAAGGCCTGTCCTGCAGTCTGCTGTGGGGATAGAGTCCCAAGTGAAAGCTCTTCGCTCGCCCTGTGATTTTATTCTATTTTAGTCCAGCCTGTTTGTTCAAAACTTTCCTAAAATTGGGGTTGACTAATGGCCTTCTTAAAACTGGATCAATTTTAGCTTGAATATATATTTTCTTTTTTCCTCAACTTCTGGATGGCTCGTATTCCAACTCGTATGATTCAAGTATTCCAGTGCATAAAGGATCCAAACTGTGTCCCTTAGGTAGATAAATAAATAAAGTGGAATTCTTCAGAGCTGCTAGACTGCCCTTTTCCATCAGCGCTAAACTCTGAAAAATGGTGCAGGCCTTGAGTTAAACGGGGGAAGAGGCCGAGTTTTTGAGTTACGGGATCTGGCGGAATCCATCCTGTTTGGTTCTTCATTCTGTGTCTTAATTGTTAATAAGGAAATGAACCCCAGATGACAGAACTAATGTTCTCTGATTGAGTGACTGTTGAAATCTATTCCGTTATTTAAATCAGGTTAAGTAAGAAGGAATTATGTTTTGGAAGTCTGGCCTCTGGGTCTCTGGTATATTTACATAGATTTCTACTTAATACTTACTTCTGTTTCTCAGGGATTCTCATGACACTCCGCTATACAAGATCGCAAAGGATAAGACAAAAGGAAAATGTCTTTTATAATACAACTAAAGCAACTTTAATTTCTTTTGGCAGGGAGCATATGGGCTTTAAGTAAAAGACTTCAGTTTACTCCTTCTGGGAATTTATTTTTTTATACCAAGTATGATAATATTCCATGTACGTATATGACCAGTAATGTTAGTAATCATTAGTTGGGCTGCAGACCTGGAGAGGGAGAAACCAAGCTTTGTATTCTGTGATCTCTTGGCTAGCGGACGCCCCCATCCTGTTGGCCTTTATGTTGCGTTGCTTTTGTTGATGCCTATTTGGGTGTTAGAAAAATATCTTGGATCATGATTTGAATTTCCAATTGACTTTCCTTTACCATTTTCTTTATCCAAATGTATGCATTACAATTTTTGTACTTGAAGATAAAAATCGAGATTGAGTTAAGGAATCTAGGAGAGTTGATGGTCTCTTTTACTCCCAACTCATTTCCCAGGCAATGGGAAACATTCAGCTATTCATGTATGAAAGGAGTATTTAAGACCTTGAAAATGTAGAAAATTTGGAAGGGAAAGTCACTGTGCCGTCAGATTCCTGAACGCAGAAGAAGGGCCAGTGACTCGGTCTTGACTGAAAGAGAAGTTCATGAGGGTTAGAGCTGCAGACCCTGATAAATACACCACGAGGACCCAAGGCAGTCTCTCCCTGAGGCAGCCTCTCCCCAAGACACATCTCCGCCGTCTCAGCTCGCGAATGTCAAGAACGTGTGCCCCGTTACATCCGATGCAGAAGGAATCCAAAAACCACCTGAAGTTCTTCGTGTGCGCGGACTCTGAGTCACATAACCCCCCTGATAAATTAATGGTTCTTAACTATCACCTTTTCACAATGGGAAAATAGTGTGACCATTAAGGAAAAAGGCCCAGAAAATGCGATATGAATGTAAGTATAGTATAAAACTAGAAAATGCAATATCAATAAATGTACTATTTAGATCCATTCAGCTGAGCTGGTCAGCAGAGGTGGTTGTTCTCTTCATGTTTCAGGAGCGCAGATGGCCAGCCAGCCTCAGTAATTAGTTATAAGATGAATCCAAGGACAGGGCACAGATACATAAGGATGAATTATAAACTAAAAATCCTGCTCTATACTAGGAAATTGTTTAGTACCACGTGCCCTAGGGTGGATCAATAGAACCTTCTTTTGAAAAACACTTAGGTATTTATTTGGGAGAAAAAAACAAGGAAGGAAGAGGTGGGTATTCAGTGCCAGTCCCTGTTCTAAGTACTTATTTAATCTTCCCCCAGGGGCTTCCCTGGTGGCGCAGTGGTTGAGAGTCTGCCTGCCGATGCAGGGGACGTGGGTTCGTGCCCCGGTCCGGGAAGATCCCACATGCCGCGGACCGGCTGGGCCCGTGAGCCAAAAAAAGTAATTTCTCCCCAAATATTATAAAGTAAGCACTCTTATTGTTTTCCATTTTACAAATATGGAAACTGAGGTAGAGAGGAATTTTGAAACTTCCCCAGGCCAAGCAGCCCATTACAAGAGGACCTGGGATGTGGACCCAGGCACCCTGGCCTCAGAGCCGTGCTCAGCTCTGGGGGGCACCCGCCCCAGTTCTGCCTGCTGTCAGCCCCATGTCTGGGGTGAAGGTCACTGCCACCTCCATACCTTCCTTCCTGGGCCCTTCTGCTCTTGCTCACGATTTAGGTTAAAAATGGGTTTGTTTCCATTCTTATTGGGTCCCCATTGGGACTAGTTGGAGCTTTCCAAAGAATGCTTGCGAAAGAGTAAGGGGTGGGAAGATAGCATGAAAGTAGAAAAAAGAAAGTGGAAAAGCAGAGAAGGTAGCAGATGAAGTAAAAGAGCATGAGATTCTTTCCTTCATCCTTACATTATTCACTGAGCCTCTCCTGGCCTGTCTGGGCCTTTGAGGAGTTCCTGATCCAGAACTGAAATGGACAGTTGCTGAGTGAGCAGAAGCTGGGGCAAGAACGGCTTATGTACCTGGAATTCTTGGGGTTTTTGAGTCAGCCACTGATTCTTTTTTTTTTTTTGTATGGGATCCTCGGGGTCCCTCTGAGGTTAACCTGGCCCCTGAATACAGAGATGCACCCTCCTGTGGCGCCATCCCACCTCTTCCTTCCCTGCTGCGTGGCCCACGCAGTCCCCCCTTGCATCCCATCTGTCCAGCCCCAGAGTCCCCCCTCACCACAGTGTGATTCTGTCTGCCCTGCTTGGTCTGTCCAGAAGTGATCGTTCAGATGGCTTGTTGGCCCCCTCACTTCTTAAGCTGACATTGGGGTCTCACAAGGGCTGCATGACAGCCCTTCCTTTCAAGGTCTGGAAGCTCCCCTTTCGGTACCTGCCTATCTCCTAATGGCCCTGTTGCCTGCCTGAGGGACAGCTCCCCCTTTTAGCTGATTGGCAGAGCTGGCATGACTTGTGAGTCCCAGGCTTAATGAATAAGCATGTTTAGACACTTGGCTCTGGGCCATTTTTAAATTATTTAGTTAGTTAGTTTTAATTGGAGTATAATTGCTTTACAATGGTGTGTTAGTTTCTGATTTATAACAAAGTGAATCAGCTATACATATACATATGTCCCCATATCTCTTCCCTCTTGCGTCTCCCTCCCTCCTACCCTCCCTGTCCCACCCCTCTAGCTGGTCACAAAGCTCCGAGCTGATCTCTTCCTGTGCTATGCGGCTGCTTCCGACTAGCTATCTATGTTACATTTGGTAGTGTATATATGCCCACACCACTCTCTCACTTTGTCCCAGCTTACCCTTCCCCCTCCCCGTGTCCCCAAGTCCCTTCTCTAGTAGGTCTGCGTCTTTATTCCCGTCCTGCCCCTAGGTTCTTTATGACCACTTTTTTTTTTTTTTTTTTTTAGTCCATATATATGTGTTAGCATACGGTATTTGTTTTTCTCTTTCTGACTTACTTCACTCTATGACAGACTCTAGGTCCATCCAGCTCTGGCCATTTTTGTTCTCTTAGACTCATCCCTTTGATACCTCCGAGGAAATTACCTGTCAGATTCCAGCCATTACTTTTTTTTTTTTTTTTTTTAAAGAACTAACCATATTATTTATGTATATTTTTTGGCCGTGCTGTGCGGCATGCAGGATCTTCCCTGACCAGGGATAGAACCCGTGCCACCTGCAGTGGAAGTGGAGTTTTAACCACTGGACTGCCAGGGAAATCCCCGGCCACTACTTTTTATAAGTTAAAAAAAAATTCACAACATCTTTTTTTTTTTTGGTACAGATTCAATAATATGTGGTCTAACCATTAGTAAGGGAAGCTATCTCCTTAGAGCAGTGATAGATTTTTTTAAAATTATACAGGAAGCAAACTTCATATGTATTTTATTTTTTATCCTTTTAGTTAGTCAGATAATTTTTATTTTTTAAAATTTATTTATTTTTTGCAGTACGCAGGCGTCTCACTGTTGTGGCCTCTCCCGTTGCGGAGCACAGGCTCCGGACGCGCAGGCTCAGCGGCCATGGCTCATGGGCCCAGCCACTCTGCGGCATGTGGGATCTTCCCGGACCGGGGCACGAACCCGCGTCCCCTGCATCGGCAGGCGGACTTTCAACCACTGCGCCACCAGGGAAGCCCTAAAAATTTATTTTATTGAAGTATAGTTGATTTACAATGTTGGGTTAATTTCTGCTGTACAGCAAAGTGATTCAGTAATACTTATATACACATTCTTTTTCATATTTTTTCCATTATTGTTTATCACAGGATATTTTTCCTGTGCTATACAGTAGGACCTTGCTGTTTATCCATCTATATATACTAGTTTGCATCTGCTAACCCCAAACTCCCAGTCCGTCCGTTCCCCCACTCACCTCCCCCTCGGCAACCACAAGTCTGTTCTCTATGTCTGCGAGTCCATTTCTGTTTCACAGATAAGTTCATTTGTGTCCTATTTTAGATTCCACATATAAGTGATCTCATATGGTATTTGTCTTTCTCTCTCTGACTTATTTCACTTAGTGTGATCATCTCTAGGTCCATCCATGTTGCTGCGAATGACAGTATTTCTTTCTTTCGTATGGCTGAGTAATATTCCATTGTGTGTGTGGGGTGTGTATAACATATTTTTTTAAAAATATTTATTTATTTATCTGGCTGCATTGGGTCTAAGTTGTGGCACACGGGATCTTTGTTGAGGCATGTGGTATCTTTCATTGCGGTGTGCAGGCTTCTCTCTAGTTGTGGCACATGGGCTTCTCTCCAGCTGTGGAGTGCGGGTTTTCTCTTCTCCAGCTGTGGAGTGCGGGTTTTCTCTTCTCCAGCTGTGGAGCGCGGGTTTTCTCTTCTCCAGCTGTGGAGTGCGGGTTTTCTCTTCTCTAGCTGTGGAGTGTGGGTTTTCTCTTCTCTAGTTGTGGCACTCAGGCTCCAGGGCGCGTGGGCTCTGTAGTTGTGGGGTGTGGGCTCCAGGGTGCATGGGTTCTGTAGTTTGCAGCACGCATGTTCTCTAGTTGAGGCACGTGAGCTCAGTAGTTGTGGACTGCTGGCTTAGTTGGCCCGTGGCATGTGGGCTCCTAGTTCCCCAACCAGGGATCGAACCTGTGTCCCCTGCATTGGAAGGCAGATTCTTTACCACTGGACCACCAGGGAAGTCCCTGTATATCACATCTTTAACCATTCACCTGCTGATGGACATTTAGGTTGTTTCCATGTATGGCTATCGTTAATAGTAATGTGTCGTCTTTCTAAATGCAGATGCATCCAGGAAGTTTACACTTAACTGCTCACATAGGAAAGTAGTTAAATAACAGTGAGAGGCTGACTGCCCAGCCTCTCACTGTTTTCAGACTGTGTTTGAGTACAACCAGTTAGACTCTGGCCAGGGGGAGGGTCAGAGCTAACTCAGGTATTAATGCTGGGGTGTCCTAACTGCTCCTGTGTGGGCCTTGGCCATGGGCCTTGCTCTGGCAGCCAGCTTCTTTTGGTTCCTGTCCACTTTTCAAGACACATCCTCCCCTCTCCCTGTCGTTTCTGTGAGCACTCATCAGCATTCCAACTCGGTGGTTTTCCGTTATTTGCAAGCACGAACTTTGACTGGCTCCCTTTGGTCTGGCTGTCCCTCTGTGGTCACCCAGGTGTTTCTTGCTTCCATCATTCTGGGCTGGAGTTCCTTGAGGGGCCCTTAATCTCCTGTGGTGTAACTGCATCTTCACTGCACACGCCTTAGGTCGGCCCCTCGGCGTGCCTCCCCTGGACTAGGAAGGGGGTCTCCTCTCTCCAGTCCATCTCCCACCCTTTTTGTTTGTAGTACGACCTGGAGGGAACAACCCATTATCTGTCATCCCTGGAAGGTGCCTGCTTGTGGCTCAGACCTGGGGGGATCTGGCCGAGTCCTTGCATCACGCTCGGTTTTCAGACACAGTCTCTGCAGTCACCAGCTGTCCCGGCTCTCCGGGAGCTTTGTGCCACACTCTGGGCCGTTTTGTCCTCTTTCAGCAAACTGTACCTTTTCATCAAGGCCTCTGGCAGTGAGGCCTCTTCCCTCCAGCACCTCTGCTACCTGCCCCAAGGGCTGTCTTCCTGGAAATCTGCCCTATTCTCATTCCCTGCCACCTCTAAGACAGAACATCATCCTAGTGTGCCCCTTTCTCCCTCCGCCTCATCTTCTGCTCCTTGCCTGTGACACTCCCGCCCAGTGAGTTTAGCAACGCTGTTGTTTACGTGTGCTGTGCCTTTTACAGTTTTGTGGCTTTGCAGGCGCTGTTCCCTCTTCCTCTTTTCTTTGCCAGGCCATCTTTCCTCTCTGATTCTTCAGGGTGCCGTGCACACCCGCCCTGCAGCTTTGAGAACACGGCTGTCTGTGTACGCACTTGTCTCCCTGCCGAGACCCCTGCGTCCTTGATGGTGGGGATGGGCCTCCCTTTAACTTAGCCCTGAGTTTCTAAGCACAGCGCTGGGGCGTGGCAGGCTCCCTCTGTATGTTTGCTGTTGGGGGATGGCTATTTGAGTGGACTGATTCGTGCCCAGATGCTAATGGCTGTGAAGGTCTTACCACGTTCTCTCCTCCCTCGAGGCCCTCTCCTGAGGTCTGGGGATTTCAGGCACCCTGGCTGACTGTCTGGGGAGGCATTTCGGTGCAGAAGCTCCTTCCGGAACCTTGTAAATAAGATCTCGAATAAGGGTGGCTGCCGTCTGCTTACAAGTCATCCCTCCTCCCGACAGAAAATTCTCTGTTCTGGCAAACACGTTCAGGGAGGTGGGGCAGGATGCTAAGCTAGCCCAGCTGCCTTGTTCACTGCGTTCCAGGCACTGTTCCAGTATTTGGGTCGAACAGGTACTCTGACGTCATGGAGCTTAGGTTCCGGTGGGGGAGACATAATCAGAAATCAACATAGTAAGTGAAATGCGTGGTAGGTGCTATGGGTAGAAAAGTGAGAAGTAGAACAGGATGAGGATTCAAAGGAGGGTCAAAGGATGGACCAGGGATGATTTTAAAGACAGGCATCGGGATGGGTCTTCTTCAGGTGATGCCATCTGAGCAGATCTGAAGGAGGCGACCAGTCCAGGGGCCTCCAGGTAGAAGGAACAGCCAGTGGGAAGACCTCGGTGGAGTGTGTGCCTGGAGAGTTCTGGCAGAATAGGAGGAAAGGGGTCAGGGGGGCTGGGGCAGAGGCAGCAGGGCCTGAGGGCTGTTGAAAGGACTTGCCTTCTTGCGAGTAGCGACCACGGAATCGTTGCCGGGCATTGAGCAGAGGTGGTAACTTGCTCCTGTTCATTTGAAGAGGCCCACACTGGCCGCTGTGCTGAGACCAGGCAGTGGCCAGGCAAGGAGGGAGCAGGGAGACCCTCAGACAGGCTCCCCGGTGGCTTGTGTGCAGCGGCAGGACTCCACATGCATTTTGCGCCTGGAACTGGCGGGATCTCCTGGTGGTTCCCATAGGGTCGCTGAGGGCAAAGGAGTTTTCCAGGGTCGCGAGGAGCTTCTTGCAGGGGGAGGGCGTGGCTCTCAGCTGTGATGGGGGAGCTGCAGGTAGAGCAGGCGGGCAGCAGTGGGTCCAGGGGGTTGGGCTGGACACGTGGAGGTTTTCCACCTTTGCTGGAGAGTCAAATGCAGCTTTCGGGAGGTGGTCAGGATGGGGTTCAGGAGAGAGGTCAGAACTGGAGATATAAACTCGTCTGTGGGGAAGTGGGTTTCACAGTGCGGGGGATATACAGTATCCCTTCCCCAACGTAGGAGGTTAATTTGGATTAAGAAACCTAAGACTGGGGCTTCCCTGGTGGCGCAGTGGTTAAGAATCCACCAGCCAATCAGGGAACACGGGTTCGAGCCCTGGTCCGGGAAGATCTCACATGCCATGGAGCAGCTAAGCCCGTGCACCACAACTACTGAGCCCGTGTGCCACAACTGCTGAAGCCCGCACAGCTAGAGCCCATGCTCCGCAACAAGAGAAGCCACGGCAATGAGAAGCCTGCGCACCGCAACAAAGACCCAATGCAGCCATAAATAAATAAATAGTTAGATAGATAAATTCATTCATTCATTCATTCATGCCCCACCCCCCCGCCGAAAAGAAAAAGACACATAAGACTGCATGGGAAGAATAGGGTTGGAGGACTGAAGCCAGGAGTGAACCCATGAGGTCTCATAAACGCTACAATGTTTATGAGACTAAAAGAGACCAGCACCTCACATGATGACCTCCAAATGTCAGTGACAGTATACGCTTTCTGCTTCTTAGCTTAAAAGTCATGGGTGCTGTACCATGAGTTCCAATTATGGTTCCTTGCTTATTAGGAAACGTGATAGGATCTCATGTCCCTGCAATTCGAGTTGTTCTGAGATGCTCATCAACGTACGTTGCCCTGTCGTGGGTGACAGATGCCAAGCACTTCTGCTGGCTGGCTCAGAGCAGGTGACTTAATCTCTGACGCCCCTAAGTGTGCTCAGACTCCAGTGTGGTCGCAGAGGTGGAGAGAAGTCGGGTAGCTGCGGGGGGAGACGGTGTGGGGAGCACCCTTCCCCCTGCACAGTGCCAAAGCAGGGCACGGCCGCCCCTCCCTCACAGTGTCAGCCCCCCCTCCTTCCCCACAGACACCCCCCACCCCCCGCCCGAACCCCCTACTCTCAAGGCTTTGCTTTCCCTAATCTTCCTTTATTTTTCTGGAGACATCGTTGGGAAGCCTCTACTCCTTGGCCAGGCTGCTTAACCTTCTGATAAAACGTTCCGGTCTCGAGTTCATGGTCTCTAGTTTTCCCCTGTAGGTGTGATTAGAGCGAAACTTCTAGACAGTGCTGCAAACCTCTGCAGAGACTGGCCCCCATACAGCTCAATTTTGCATAACAGGGAACTCAGTTCTAGAAATTCTTTCAGACAGTATTTCCTTCGTTTTCCAGATAACGAGGGTCTCCTGGGCTCCTCGTAGAAGCACCAGGCTCTGATTTAGCCTTAAGGGCGGGCGTGGGCGGGGCTGGAATCTGCATAATTAAACACACCTGCGCAGGTGTCGGAGGTGCGGGTCCCAGCGGACCCCAGTCCTCGTTCCTGCCCAGGTTCTGAGCAAACCGAGAAGAAAAGCAATGACTAAGACAAAGAGGAGCTCAGAACGTCGCTTATTCCCTAACAGAGGCCGGTCTGGAGGCTGTCAAGTCGGCCAGCCTGGGAGGCCTGCTCTTTGCATTCCAGGGTGGAGGCTCATCTGCCCCGAGTCCAGAGCAGATCCCTCCCTCAGGGCCGAGCTCCCCAGGCAGCACCAGAGCCTGCAGCCTGCAGAGAAGCTCACTTCCAGAGCGAGAAGGGGGCTCCGCTGAGCCGAGCGGGGACCCCGTGACTCTCCCAGGTATGTCAGTCTGAGAAGCTGCTTCTCCCCCCAGAAGCAGAGGGAAGGGGGAGACTGAGGGGGGCACCTCCTCCTGGTGAGCATGTTCCCTTCAGTGCTTGCATGATCAAGAAGATCTGGGAAGCCAGTCTTCGGAGTCCTGCAGCATTCTCTCTCATCTTCTGTGGTTTTTCACTGGGAGGCCCCACTTCTACGCTTTGAGCATCTCTGAGCTAAGTCAGCTTCTGTGTTTTGGGGTGCTGGCTCCGGAGGGCGGCTGGCGTGTGCGCCTTGATGGTGGTGACAAAGATCTGCTCACTAGTGGTGAGCAGATCTGCTCACTAGTGCTCCTGTGGTGACCACACTGACGATGCCACTGTTCTGCACAGGCCTGAGCAAGTGGGTTTAATTCTGAAATGACCCCAGAATTTTAGCTCGTGGTCTCTTGCCTTTGAGGCTGATCTGCCACAGGGTCCTGAGCCGAGCCCTCCCTCAGGGCCTGTGGCGTGTATGTGTGTGTAACAGAATAACCAGGGGAAAACCTAACTAGCTATATTATTTTGGAATAATTATAGATTCTCAGATGTTGCAAAGAAATGTACAGGGGAGTGTCATGGGCACCTCTATATTTTTTAAAATTAAAAGCTATCTTTTTTTTTTTTTAAGCTGGCAAATGACGTGCAGTTAAATTCAGGCAAAGATTTGCTCAGAGAGAAAATTGCCTTGAAACGGGAGATATTTTTGCCTTGATTGTTGCCTGTGGTGGTAGCTGTATGTTTTGGAAAATGGAAAAGCAGTATCTGATTATCTATGCTTTGAGACCCTAAAACCAGCAACACGCCGAGACCATGGATCGCACAGAAGGGCCTCTGTGTGGGCCTGTTGGTGGGAGGACTTGCAGCCCGCGGTGACGCGGCATCTCTGCTCTGCAGCAGGCCTGCCGTTCGATTGATTTTGGAAATTTAAAAAATATGTGCTAAGGCAGGTGGGGGAAATAGAGTTAGATGATTGCTGGTATTTTCCAGGGAAGATTACCTCTGTGGAGGCTTTTTGCTTTAAAGAGCAAAAAACATATCCTCTGTGCTGTGCAGTGATGTTTATTGAGCATGTGACCCAGCTCTGAGCTCCGAGAGCATTGCCCCCTATAACAGGTTCCAGAGTTTGGTCACAAGACACACACAAGGCCGACTGCACCCCCTTGTGCTAAGCTTGGAAAGCCTAATCCCCCGGCTCTGCTTTCCAAGGGTAGAAATGTTGGAATGTGCCAGGTCTTCTATCAATTTTCCTTCTAGAACTACAGAACCATAGAACTCAGTGTTGTGTGCGCTTGGCTTTCTTTGCTAGCGGTTCTCAAATGTAAGCCTACCTCAGAATCCCCTGGAAGGCTTGGGAAAACCCAGATTGCTGACCCCTCCCCCGCCAGCGTTTCTGATCACGTGGGTCTGGGGCGGGGCCTGAGGGTTCCCTACAAGTTCCCAGCTGACGCTGATGCTACAGGTCCGGACCGCAGGTTGAAAACTGCTCCTCTCGGCAAAGCTGGCAGATTCAGTTCGTCTCAGGTTCACACCTCTGCCTTCCCAGGTAAGCTCTGCTCCTTCGTCACTCCGTGTCATCACAACTTCGTTCCTCCTTCTGGGGGCCAGTGCTCTGGAACCTCCTGTTGGGGACTCCAACTTTCGGCTTCATTAGTTGGAGCAAAGATGCCGGGTCAGCGTCCACTAACACTTGCCTACTTTCTGCTGAGTCATTGGGTCTGCTGCAGGGTCCTTCTGTTTGTTACCTGCTTTTCACCATCCCCTGAGCTAACTTGTGTAGCCTCCCTTCATGGAGACTAGGGAGTTAAATGACTTTATCGAGGCCCAACGTGATGACGGGGTCTCAAACTCTCAGCCTTGAGTGCTGGGCCCAGTCTTTTTCCCTTTGGCTGTGAAGTCCTTTGCAGGAACGTTTGCATCCTGGATGAGGAAGCTTGGAGGGTGGAGTGTGAGATGAAATAAATGAATGTCTACTTGGTGAGATTTCTGACACTGGTCAGGCTGCTAAAGGAGGGGAAAAGTCTAGTTAGAAGGACGTTTGCAGCCCTATCCTTGTTGAATTCGTTGTAGGATGGCCCATTCCAACGGTTGTATTTTGCTTTCCTTGTTTTCTCTCGAAAGTCGCAGAGGATGGAGGAGAGGTCATTCTCTTTGTTTCTGCGAGGAAATGACAGTTCTCTCTTTTCCTCTCCCGACTTCCCATGGAGCCTTCCATGTGTGACAGAGAATTTGGCGTCCGAGGCAGTAGCCCTTGCTTTGAGGGTGTGGCCTGCGGTGTAGGTCTTGAGGGAACTGAAGGTTTGCAGCCCTGGGTGTGAAGTGTGCTTTAGGGTAGGAAATGGGGACACGTGGGAACTGTCACGTGGAGGACGCTGCTATCCTTGGGGTGCTCTTTCAGATTTTGCTTATTTTTGCCCATCTTGTTGGGGACCGTTTGGGGTCATAGAAAGCTTATGATTTTGAGGCCAGATAACCCTGCCTGTCTGCATCCTGATTCGCTCTACGCGAGCTCCAGCACTGGCTCTTGGGGGAGTTGGAGTGTTGGGTGTCTCAGAGCCTGTACAACTGGGATGACAAAATGTAATTCACTCCACAGTGAGCTCCATGAAAGCAGGCACTGTGTCAGGAACGCTTGTGGCATCCCCGTGTCCCACCCAGCCACTGTCAGACAGACACCCAGTTGGGGATTCAGTTGGGGGTGGGGCCGACTCCCAGTGGGTGCTCAGGAAGTGATACACAGATAGGAGGCAGTAAGGGCCTCCTGTGAATCAGTTCTTTCCAACCTTACCACCCCCCTTATTTTTTTTTTTACACTTTAATGATTCTTTTTAAAATTTACCCTTTTCCATTATTTTATTTATTTATTTATTTTGCCCAGCCAGGGAGAACTCCAACCCACCTCTTTTTAAACTACAGCATTAAAACAAAAAAACAAATTAGCTCATGTTCACCCCTTTCGGGCCAATTTAGAGGATTAAGTGAGGTCAGGTTTTCTTCCTTTGATGGCAGGGCTCACCTGTGCAACCTACATAGAGTAACAATTAGTTTCACGTTTCTGGGGCTCCACGTTCATTTGATTTCTCTCCCTAGGAGAATGTAAGCCTCTTAGGAATGGGGGCCGTGATTCTTTCATGACCTGCAGCTGACCTTTAAAATAACAGCCGAATTTCTGGCTCCGATTTCGTTTACGCTTCGTTGTGTAATTTGCTGTCATTCTTGTGTTTAGCTGCTTTTTCCTTAATTCCATGTCTTGGTGGTTTGCTTTTTTATCCCTAAGTGCCCAACCTCAGAGAGCCTTGGTGTTATATAAATATTTATTAAATAAGCTTTGCAAAATCTTACTAAGGGCTGTAGTCGCATATCCCAGCAGTATGTGCTACCCCTTTCCTGGGTCCAAGACACAGTACTCTGTAGGAGTCCAGAATAAACTCCCCGCTCTTCAGGTACTAACCATTTCTGAGGTTTGGTGTTTATAAGCTTGGAAAGGGACCGTTCCCCTTCCTCCTGACCATAGGGCATTGCTGCCCGCCGCCCTCCCCCGCCCCCGGGGTATAGGACTCTGTCCCATGGTCATTTAAGGCTGTGCACATCCCTGCAGGTCAGGAGTCATGTTGAACGAATGCATCACCCAGCACCTCACACGGTTCCTGGTTCAGAGGGCACGTCTTAAATGTTTGTGGAATGAATTGAAACTGCCATGAACTAGGGTAGAGGAGCCGTGTAGCACGCTTGTGAGAAAACAGAAGAACCAGAATTTTTCAGGCAAAGGAGTAGAGAGAGCTAGAAGGTGGAATTCAGTAGGCCAACGAGCATCTGTCGGGTGGTAGAGATGAATTTCCATCAGTCGGTTTCAACATTTCTGAGGGCATTATTTTTAAAGATCATGTGAGAGTTAATACTTCTTAAAGCTATATCGTTGATATGCTAGTTAACTCTCCCTTATTGCAGTGAAATCAACACTCCATGTCGCTGCAAATGGTATTATTTCATTTTTTTTGTGGCTAGGTAGTATTCCATTGTGTATATATACACCACATTTATTCATCTTTTGATGGACATTTAGGTTGTTTCCATGTCTTGGCTATTGTAAATAGTGCTGCAGTGAACATAGGGGTGCATGTATCTTTTCGAATGATAATTTTCTCTGAATATATGCCCAGGAGTGCCTTTGCTGGATCATATGGTAAACAAACAGAGTATTTTACAAATACAGATTTCCCTGGGAAAAGTAATAATCCAACTGATATAAATTCATATCAAATTGTACGGAAGTAATTCTTTTTGGTTAAACATTTTCATGGGGTGTGGAGAGAGGGGAAAGGTCAAAGGGTCAGGAACCCCCAAGTCAGACCTGATCTGGTCAATATGACCAGGAATGTCCTGGATGCTAACAATTCTTTTTTCTTCATTTTGTTTAAATTTTCTTATTGATCAAAAACTCTGTTAAATTTTTATGTAAGATATCTTTTCTCCTTAGAACTTTAGCCACTACAGCTAACATTTTACATAAAAAGTCTTTGATTAACAAGATGTTCTACCACATGGAAGCTTTCAAAAATGATGAAATTGAAATGCCATCTTCAGGGGCTTCCCTGGTGGTGCAGTGGTTAAGAATCCGCCTGCCAATGCAGGGGACACGAGTTCGAGCCCTGGTCCGGGAAGATCCCACATGCCGCGGAGCAACTAAGCCCGTGCGCCACAACTACTGAGCTTGCGCTCTAGGGCCCACGAGCCAGAACTGCTGAAGCCCGCACGCCTAGAGCCGGTGCTCTGCAACAAGAAAACTCACTGCAATGAGAAGCCCACGCACCACAATGAAGAGTGGCCCCTGCTCACCACAACTAGAGATAGCCCGCGTGCAGCAATGAAGACCCAACGCAGCCAAAAAGGAAGGGAGGGAGGGAGGGAGGGAGGAAGGACAGAAAGGGAGGGAGGAAGGACAGAAAGGAAGAAAGAAAGGAAGAAAGAAATGGCATCTTCACCTTTAGCAAGTGATGCTGAATTATAGAAGTTCCTATTATAGAATGTAAGAGTGTAAGACACTTCAGCTGTCAGAATTTTGTAAATATTTAGATTTAAAAGCTGCTACTCTTCCATCTACATCACTCTGGAAAATCCTCTTAGAAATCATATTCTTGAGGGAAGAAGACCGAGGATAGATAGAACGTTACTCCACTAAGAAATGTTAATTTAGGAAAATATAACAATAGGGGCGAGGGTCAGTCTAGCCTAGAGGGTGAAAACGCATGCACTGAAGCCAGACTGCCTGGCTTCCCACCCAGCCCACCACCTTCTAACCAGCACCATGAAGAGTGAGTTGCGCAACCTCTCTGAGCCTTGGTAGCTGCTTACTCTGTAAAATGGGAGTAGTAATAGTATTTGCTTTCAAGCGTTGTTGGGAGGACTACTTGCATTAATATAGGCAAAGGTACTTGGTAAGGAGAGTGTATCTGCATCTTACTGAGGGCTCTGTTGTCATAAAGAGGAACCAGGAAACTAAAAGAGTAAGGTCATCACCAGCAAGTGATGGGACGTGGGGAGGGTTCCCAGACATGGAGATCCAAGTTCATGGGGGAGAGAGACAAGGGAGGGCCAGGCAGCGGTCAGGAGGGAAGTGAAATGAAGACTTTGTTCCCCTCTCCTCCTCAGGGTGGGCACCAAGGCTGCCTGCTGAGGGGCTGCAGCTGGCCCCGGGTGGGGTGGTGGCCCTCTGCTTCATTACTCGCACCGTCCATTCTTTTTTTTTTTTTTAGTCTGTTTTATTGACATATAGTTGATTTACAATGTTAATTTCTACTATACAGCAAAGTGACTCAGTTATACGTATATATACGTTCTGTTTCATATTATTTTCTGTTATGGTTTTTCACAGGATATTGAATACAGTTCCCTGTGCTGTACAGTAGGACCTTGTTGTTTATCCATTCTCTGTATAATGGTTTGCATCTGCTAATCCCAGACTCCCAATCCATCCCTCCCCCACTCCCCTCCCCCTTGGCAACCACAGGTCTGTTCTCTGTCTGTGAGTCTGTTTCGTAGATAAGTTCATTTGTGTCCTATTTTAGATTCCACATATAAGTGATATCATATAGTATCTGTCTTTCTCTGTCTGACTTACTTCACTTAGTTTGATAATCTCTAGGTCCCTCCATGTTGCTGCAAATGGCATTATTTCATTCTTTTTTATGCCTGTTAGTAGTCTATTGTATGTGTGTATGCACACACACACGACATCTTCTTTATCCATTCATCTGGACATGTGGTTGTTTCCATGTCTTGGCTGTTGTGAATGGGCTGGCACTGTCTGTTCTGCAGGAGGCATGGTTCTTTGACAGACTTGGAGGAGAACCTCTTCCCTCCCCAGATGCCCAGGGAACAGCAGAGAGCAGCCCTTGCACCACAAGGCTATTTCTGGAAACCCTTAAGAGCCCCCAGCTCAGCTTGACTGCAACACAAAGAAGTACCCCATGTGGTTAAAAAGAAAAAAGTGTTGTGTTAATAAGCCCTTTTTATTTTTTTAAATTTTTTTTAAAGAAAGTGTGACAGAACTTTCTTGTGAGGAAGAAAGTGTTCTCCTTCTTGGAAATGAAATCAATTTTGTGGTAAATACCACCAAAAACAAATGTGCATTTAAAAAAAATTTGAAGTATAGTTGATTTACAATGTTGTGTTAGTCTGTGCGGCACAGTGATTCAGTTTTATATGTATATATGTATATAAATAAATCTGAAGAGTGTATATATATATTCTTTTCAGATTTTTTCCATTATGATTTTTTTTTTTTTTACAGGATATTGAATATAGTTCCCTGTACTGTACAGTGGGACTTTGTTAGTTATCTATTTTATATACAGCAGTTTGTATCTGCTAATCCCGAACTCCTAATTTACCCCTCTCCTCCCCCTTTCCCCTTTGGTAGCCATACGTTTGTCATCTGTGTCTGTGTTCTCCCTTTGATTGCTCAGCTGGTAGAATGGAGGACTGTAGTACGTCCCTGTTTCAGTCCATTTTCAACCTTAGTGGTTTTGCAGCAAACACACAAATACCTTCTCAGTTTTCAAAAGAACTTAGAGGAATATGCATGTATGTAGGTACATTTTAAATGGGAATTGATTTAAATTTATTTACTTTTTTTTTTGAGAATTAGATTTTCCCAGGTGCATCTGAAACTAGGGCTGGGAATGACTGCCATGGGGGATTGTAGTCCTTCCTTTCCACTTAACACAAAGTGTTTTCCTCCCTCCCTCCCTCCCTCCCACCCACCCTCTTCTTTCCTTCCTTCCTTCCTTCCTTCCTTCCTTCCTTCCTTCCTTCCTTCCTTCCTTCCTTCCTTCCTTCCTTCCTTCCTTCCTCCCTCCCTCCCTCCCTCCCTTTCTTTCCTTTCTAGCTGCGAGGCATGCGGGATCTTAGTTCGCCGACCAGGGATCAAACCTGAACCCCCTGCAGTGGAAGTGCGGAGCT
>NW_020838017.1:214655-305641 GCF_003676395.1 Aethalodelphis obliquidens
CCTTCACATGCTGAACTGTACACTTGGAAATGGTTAAGATGGCAGATTTTATATTATGTGGATTTTATCATGGTTAAACAAAAATACTTTGTGTGTGTGTCTATGTGTGCATGTAACTTAATTATTTTCAGAGTATGTTTTGAATACACTGTAAATACTTCAGAAGCCCTCACTATCTTTACCTTATAGATGAGGAAACTGAGGCTCAGAGACTCGGATGCCAAGCGAAGAACACACAGCCTTTTCTCAAAGGAGAAAAGATTAAGATTTTTTTTCTCTTTATCAAAAAACTTTTTTAATGCTAATGCAAGCAATAAATATTTCCTAACCCTCTTGGAGATAATTTGGCATGTATCCCTCTGCCTATGTATGAATATTCTTTATTTTAACAATTGACATCATTTTGAACATACGTTTGGGTTCATAACCCACATTTTTACTTAGCATTATGTAGTGAATGTTTTCTAAGACATAAACATTCCTCTACTGCATGATTTTTTAAAAATTTTATTTATTTTATTTTATTCTTTTTTTGTGGTACGCGGGCCTCTCACTGTTGTGGCCTCTCCCATTGCGGAGCACAAGCTCCGGATGCGCAGGCTCAGCAGCCATGGCTCACGGGCCCAGCCGCTCCGCGGCATGTGGGATCCCCCCGGACCAGGGCACAAACCCGTGTCCCCTGCATCAGCAGGCGGACTCTCAACCACTGCGCCACCAGGGAAGCCCTACTGCATGATTTTTAATGGCTGTATAAGATGCCATAACATAATTTATTTAATCAGTTCTTTAAATGTGGGGCATTTAGGATGTTTCTACATTTGCTGATATAAAGCATGATAGGATGAACTTCCTTTTATATAAACGTTCAGAGTAAGGGATTACATGTTTTTAAGGATTTTTCCTTTCTTCTTATATTTTAAAAGTGTTAATTCTCTGTTGGAGTCACTTCCACCAGATCTAAAGAGTTGCTCTATCTCTGTCACACATCTCCATTAAGAGCTCTGTGGTGAAAAGGATATGATGCTTTTACTGAACTTTCTTATCCTAGCACGTGCTTCAGTCGTTCAAGGAACTTGAAAGAATACTTTTCTTCCTTTCCCTTACTCCACCCCATCTTTACTCCCCACACTTACTGTAAAATGGTAGTAAAATGAGAATTAAAAGTCACATAAATCCCACCAACAAAAAAACCTGAAACAAAAAAGTATTTTATCGAAGTATATTTGATATACAATGTTGTGTTAATTACTGCTATACAGCAAAGTGACGCAGATATACATATTTTTCATATTCTTTTTCATTATAGGCTATTAAAATATATTTAAAATAGTTCCTTGTGCTATTCAGTAGGACCTTGTTGTTTATCCATCCTATACATAATAGTTTGTATCTGCTGATCTCAAACTCCCAATCCATCCCTTCCCCCCTCCCCCTTGGCAACCACAAGTCTGTTCTCTATGTCTTTGCGTCTGTTTCTGTTTTGTAGATAACTTCATTAGTGTCATATTTTAGATTCCACATATAAGTGGTATGACATTTGTCTTTGTCTGGCTTTCTTCACTTAGTATGATAATCTCTAGGTCCACCCATGTTGCTGCAAGTGGCATTATTAAATTTTCTACTTATTAACAATATTATTCAATTGGTTATGGTTAAGTATTTAAAGGAGCCTAAGTTTACTGCATTTTTTGGACCTAATTCATGTGAAAAAGAAAAAAATTGTAAAAATGGATTTAGAATGAAATTGTTCTGACAAGTTGAAAAGAAGTCTGTTTACAGTGTGAGTGTTACAGGCTGAATTGTGTCCCCCCAAATTCATATGTTGAAGTGCTAACCCCCAACACCTCAGAAAGGGACTGTGTTTGGAGACTGGGTCTCTAAAAGAGGCAGTTAATTTAAAATGAGAGCATTAGCGTTGGCTCTGCTCCAGTCTGGCTGGTGTCCATGTAAGAAGAGGTGACTAACATACAGACAGAGAGAAGACCGTGTGAAGGTGCAGGGCGAAGGGGGCCTTTGACAAGCCAAGGAGAGAGGCCTCTCCCAGCCTGTGACTCCTTCTAGCCTCCAGAACGTAAATAATTGCTGTTGTGTAAGCCAGCCAGTCTGTAGTCCTCTGTTCTGGCCACCCTGGCAAGCCAAGATGGGGGGTACTTGTTAAAACCACGTGTGGGCCTGCACCCTCATCTTGAGTCTCATCCCGACTCCCCCCGTGGGCATCTGGACGCTGGCGCCGGTCGGGACAGACTGGATCCAGGTGTCCAGAGGCAGACCTCCAGGTGCAGCGTCCGATGGGCCATCCCGGCTCCCTTGGGCCCCTCTCTCTCAGGGTGGTCAGTTTGGGTGACTCGCACACGTAAGATGAGTGGAACGGAAGGCTGGGTCGTCCTCTGTGGGCCTGGCGCTGTTCTGCTGTTTGTGTTTTATGGGTTGAAGTCAGGGCTGGAAAGAGAGTGTTCCTGCAGTGAAGCTCTGCTTTCCTGCGTCTGATCGCTGGGTCCCTAAGGTCTGTTTCTTGGAGCCACGTCTCCTCGCTGGATCTCATCTGTGATCACTTTCATTCATATTTTGGGCTCAGTCGACACCACATATGCTAGCAGGTGATAAGTTATTTATCATAACATGTTTTATTAAAGGACAGAGCATCACCTTCTCTCCAAGAGCACAAGTGGATGTGTTAGGCCATATGTGTTCTTAAAAGCAGAGGCCGTGCGGTGTAATGTTTATTTTTATGGTCCCTGAGTCCTGTCTCCCCAGTTTGCTTTATATCCTTCAGCAAATTTATCAGCTTCTCTGACCCTCAAGTTTCTCACCTATAAAATGGTTTAATAGTAGTTTTCTCATCACAGGGGCATTGGGAGGATTCATGAAGTAATTTCTTTATGGCCCTTGTCACACTGCCTGACACGTAGTAAGTCCTTTTATTATGTTACTTAAACATCACATCCAAAAGTACCTGAGGAAATACGGTGGTTGGGAAATGCACTTGAAATTCCAACAACCCCGGACTGTTTAGCTCCACTTAAATTTGTGTCAGAAATGGTAGCTGACTCATCTTTGAAATGCAGAGTTGTTATGAGTCTGACAAGAGGCAGTGCATGTGAAGAGTTTAACCCGTGTGTGGAATCTTGTAAGTGCTCGTGAATGGTGGCTCTAAGTGTACAACGGCAAGGTGGGTCTGAGCTTGATGTGGGTCTGGCTCCTCCACTGAGAGGCTCTGTGACCTTAGGTGAGTCTCTGAAGCTCTTTAAGCCGCCGTTTCTTCACTGGTAAAAGGTAAGCAATAGTAGAACTTACTTAGGTTTGTTGTGAAGCTAAGTGCGCTCTGTGGGGCTTTGTATCATCACTGTTGCCGTTGCTGTAGTTGCCGCTTTTCCCCTGATTGGCTCTCTAAAATATATAGTGGCTAATGAGGGGTGAAGGCTTGTCAGAATGGAGTTCGGAGTGGCTGTGAGAACAATCCGTGTGGTACATATGTGGCCCCACTGATTGCCAGGCGACCTGGAGCTCTGTGTGGCTTTCTCTCCCCTCGCGCTGTGCACATCCCTCCTCATGCTGTGGGCTACAGCCAAGCAGGTGACCGTCCTGGATAGAAGGCCAGTTCGGCAGGCAAAAAAAAGGAAAAAGGAGCTTCCTTTTTCCGTTAGAACCTACAACTACAGATTTAAATTGGGGTGTGTGTGTGTGCGCGCACGCGCGTGAGCTCATGTTTAGTTAGTAAGACCACCGTAACGTGTATAGGTGGTGTGTAGAAGACGTGGTACTGACTTGTAAGGGAGGCAACAGAAAGGATGAATAACCCAGAGAGGTGAGGCTCATGCAGTTTGCAAAATTCAGACAGAGCAACAAACAGCATCTTTTGGGGGGTGTATTTAGGTCAAGGAGAAAAATGAAAAGGGATTTTTTAGCTTCTGGTGAAATAGGAAAAGGAAGAAAGCAGATGTTTTTGAGTACCAGCTTAGAGCCAAACACTGTGGCTGGCATTTTACAAAAATTCTCTCATTCAGAAATAATGCCATTTGCAGCCCCATGGATGGACCTGGAGATTATCATGCTACGTGAAGTAAGTCAGACGGAGAAAGACAAATACCATATGATATCACTTATACGTGGATTCTAAAAAAAAAAAAAATGATACAGTTGAACTTATTTACAAAACAGAAACAGACTCACAGACTTAGAGAACAGCTTACGGTTACGGGGGGAAAGGCTGAGGGGGGAAGGATAGGTTGGGAGTTTGGGATTGGCGTGTACACACTGCTGTATTTAAAATGGATAACCAACAAGGACCGACTGTAGAGCACAGGGAACTCTGCTCAATAATCTGTAATAACCTAGATGGGAAAAGAATCTGAAAAAGAATAGATACATGTATATGATGACCGAATCACTTTGCTATACACCTCAAACTAACCCGACATTGTAAATCAATTATACTCCAATATAAAACAAAAATTAAAATTCTCTCATTCAGTTTAAGAGTCACTGAAGGTGGAAAGAGAAAACACCCACCTCCTGTTTTGCTCATGTTTTCTCTTGCTCAGGAGAAGGCTGTAAAAAAACTTACTTGTAAGAGATTTGAAGCCCAGGAAAAGTATGGAGAAAGTAAACTTTCGTGATGTGGACAAATTAATTCCTAAGATGTTTTCAGAATTTGTAGTGGAGATTGCCAAACCATTGTCCTGAGTCATTGAGGAGCTACAGCAAAAGGAAGAGGTAGCAGAGGACAGAGAACTGAATCCCACAAACTTTAGATGGGGGTTTTTGGTTTTAGTCTCAGATGAAATTCTGGACTGTTAATCAAATGTTTGTTCTGTGGGAAGGGGCAGCAGTAATCACCAGAGTCTATCATGGGGTCACTGAGACAGGCGTGGCAGGAGACCTCGTTGGTTTTGTAAGCAGCATCATTACACTGGGAAACATGGGCAGAATGTTGTAGCAGTGGGATAGATGGATTCAGACAGGGTGTACTTGATAAAGTCTCTTGGTTTCCTCGTGGGCAAAAAAGGAGCGAGCTATCGGGGAAAGCATAATGGATGATGGTTCATTAATGTGGAGACAAAACGAGTTCAGTGGCTGTTTCCTCAAAGCACTGGTTGGTGGGTCACCCTCCGGGGGGAAGCCTGCCTTAGCCCATTTTGGGGGGGTCAGCATTTTCATCAGAGCCCTGAATGAGGCACTGAAAAGCTGATCAGATTTGTGGAGCATTTAGGGTTCATTCATGTTAGATGCCAGAAACGTGGGGTTGCAGTTGACCGTCAGGGATGCTGATGGCGATGATCCAGTCAGGAGGGAAGAAAGTGAGAGGTGAGGGTCACTTTAGCAGTGAAGTCCCTTCATGTAAACTGCTGATTTGCAGTGAACATTGGGTTTCTAAATAAGGAAAGAACAGGATTATGATCTTTCCGTTTCAAAAGATGAAAGCTAAAACGGAACATGCACAAAAATGATGGCATATGTAGGATGAATAAAGACTTATTCAGCAAATTCTATGATCCTAATTAAACGATAGGAGAAGCAGTTAGCTAAGTTTCTTTTAGGGCTGCTGCCTGATTTTTGTTAGGGATTACAGAAGTACTGATTTCTGTGATTGCAAACAGGTTTAAGCTATTTGTAAATGTGTCATCACCTTCTCGAATAATTTTCATTGAAAGTTAACAGGTTTTCTCTTCAAATATTTTTTGCAGTGAAAACCTTATGTATATAAGGGCTAAACTAAAATTTCTAGACTCTGAGATGAAAAGACATTTGTATCTTCCTTGAAGTTTCTTAATGAACAAGTGTCAGTGTTATAGTAGTTGTATATAACACAGTTTGTGTGTGTGCCTTTTGTATTAAACAGTGTGCTTCTATCCGCTGTAGTTCATTGACTTTCAAACTTTTGGGGCTGTGACCCAAAGTGAGAACGACATTTTGCATGGTGATTCAGTCTGCATGTGCATGCGCGCGCGCACACACACACACACACACACACACCACACAGAACTGAAACAAAAACTTGTGAAAGAATTCTCATACTTTCTGCTGTATTTGATTCTATTCTGTTATTATTTATAAATACTGATGGAAGAAGACCCCCTCTATTGATTTTTTGTTTGTTTGTTTGTGGTACGCGGGCCTCTCACTGTTGCGGCCCCTCCTGCTGCGGAGCACAGGCTCTGGACGCGCAGGCTCAGTGGCCATGGCTCATGGACCCAGCCGCTCTGCGGCATGTGGGATCTTCCTGGACCGGGGCACGAACCCATGTCCCCTGCATCGGCAGGCGGACTCTCAACCACTGCGCCACCAGGGAAGCCCCCCTCTATTGATATTTTATCACTATTTTTAAAGCGCTGCTCTAGCAGAGCTTCAAAACATGTTTTAATGCTGTTGTTCCTTTCTTCCAAGGAGAAACTCTTATGTTACCGTCTCATACTGCATCATTATAAATGATGTCAAGTGAAATACTTCTAGAGAGCAAGGATTTTACAGATGGAGAGCAGTTACAGCAAGTGGTGGTGCATGGCCGGGAAACAAGCTGGAGTCTGGCCACTGGCTTATGGTCCATTTGTGATGACTTGCCCCAAAGCTGTCAGGCACCTTATGTCTGGAAATTAGGAGAAAATATTTACTTACACTGTGTTCGAGTTGGAAGGAGTTGTAGACGTCACCTGTTACAACTTCTCTTTCAGTGCAGGGTTCACTTTTGTGGTATCCTCACAATTGACTAGTCAGCTTCTGCTTGATTACCTTCAAAAATGGGGAGCTCACTGCCTTAGGTTTCTATTGCTGCTACAATGAATGACCACAAATTGAGTGGCTTAAAACAACACAAAGTTGTTACCTTACAGGTCTGTAATTCTTAGTTTGAAATGGGTCTTACTGGGCTAAAATCAAGGTGATGGCAGGGCTGCATTCCTGAAGGCTCTAGGAGAGAATCTGTTTTCAAGCCTTGTCCAGCTTGTATAGGCTGCCTGCATTCCTTGGCCCTGGTCCATCTTCAAAGCCAGCAATGGCCAGTTGAGTCTTTTTCACATCCCGTTACTCTGACTCTTAATCCTTCAGCTTGCGTCTTCCTCTTCAGAAGGACCTTTGTGATTATATTTGGGTCCACTTAGATAATCCAGGATAATTTCTTTATTTTCAGGTCAGCTGGTTAGCAACCTTAATTCCACCTGGAACCTTAATTCCCCCTTGCCAGGGAAAGTCACACATTCACAGCTTCTGAGGATCAGAACGTGGGCATTTTGGGGGCCATTGCTATGCCTACCACACTCACTATCTCCTGAGTCTAGTCCCTTCTGTTGTCTGACAGCTCTAAGTTTGGGTAACACATGTCACTCAATGACTTCTATTCATGCAGCAGGTGAGTTTTTAAAAGTCGCATAAGGAAACCTGGAGATTTTTAACTTGGCGAAAACCAGCAGTGTTGAATGCTGAGACTGAGAGAAAACTGTGGTAGAAACTAATTCATAGGAAGTAAGGTCTCTCTCTACTGGCTGTGACTTTAACATTTGTAGACAGAAGTATTTCCCAGGAAGAGGAGAAACGATGAATCTTGAATAAAGAGTCCAGAGAATCTCTAAGACATTGGGCTGGTTGATGTCCTAGTTGCACTGTTTGACTTGGTTGATGTGGGGAAGGTATTTTAAAGGTGGCTGCCACCAGGCCCAGAGGTTTGGTTGGTTTTGAGTACTTAGAGATTCTTGGACCATTCTGGTTATATTAGAGATTCTACTGCTAAGCCCTGTGAGCTCAGTCTGCTGTCTGTAACTCTCAGCCACAGAGGAGAAAAGTGATGACTTAATAAAGGCTGTTTAAAAAACAGAAGACGTTGCAGGTTTGGGGATTTAACAGATTTTCACTCTGTTAACATTGAAACTACAACAGCTGAGTAACCCTTTGAGATCATCTACTAGTATGGGAATGCCTTCATTTTTGAAAGATGAAAATTTAATTATAGACTGCAAACAGTGATATAAAAGTATTAGCAATACTGTCCCTATGCTAAATTCCTTAAGCGAATTTAGAAAAATTATCAAACTGAGTGAAAAGTCAGTTTAGACACAGGCTTTCAAATTAAGGTTTTCCACATTTGTGAGAAGGAAAATACACATGTGAAAGGAATTTGACTTTTTGCTCTGCTGTCTATTTTGGTTTTAATTTAGCATGGGCAAGAAGAAACCTTTGTTGCTTACAAATGAAAATAGCCCTTTTAAAAATGTCACTTTCTCTAATGTACAAAATAAAGTACATATTGCCCAAAAAAACCCCCCAAACAAACAAAAAAAACATGTGGCCACCATGGAGGTGCCCCTCAGCTCTCCCTTTTGGAGAACCTGCTATGAGAGAGTAGTTGGTGAAAACTTCAGCTGTTGGACCTTCAGGTACGCTGTAGGGTTCATGCCATCCCACCTTGCCCTGGGCTGCTCCCATCCAGTGACTGTCTGGTGGAGGGATTAGAGCTGGGCTGTTCGAGCCTGTGCAGGACTCCTCTGATCGACAGCCTTTGCTTTCCCTTCCCCTCCCCCATCAGCCTTGCCAAGACTTGCTCTGAGGCTCCTCCTCCCTGGATCCTCCTTCCTTCCCTCCGTCTTTCACAGGTGTCAGACTTGCATTTGGGTGTGCATGTTCTCCCTGCCTACTCCTGCTTCGTTTCCCCTTCATCCTTCATGGGTGTCTCCCCAGAAAACTGCTTGCATGTCTCTTTCTGTCTTGGTGTCAGTTCCTTGGAGGACCTGAACTGGTATAGGTGTGAAGAATGATGGAATGAATTTTCAGATCCCTCAGGAAGTTGTTCCATTTTCCCTTGTGCTATGGTTGACCAACTTACCCAGGTCTGCCTGAGACCTTCCAGGTTTTAGCACTGAATGTTCCATGTCCCAGCACACTCAATCCTGGGCAAACCAGGACAGTTGTTCACCCTAGTTGTGGTACGTCTATATGTATCTAGTAATTGACATTTCCAGTCTTTCTCCCAAAGAATTTGGAGTAGCTCTCAATCGGGGACTCACATAAGTTAATGCCAATAAAATTGAATCAGAATCAAGCAAAGGAGGAAGCAAGTATGCTAACCATAAGCACTGATCTATTTGGGGGAAACATTGTTTTTCTTGGCTTTAAATTCGTGAAGGAATTTCTCATGGGACTTCGTTTAAGGACGGTGAGTAATATAAACAGTGTCCTTGGCAGGAGTTCTTCAGTTAATGCAAAAATGTTTTTCATGTGGCCCTTTCTTTTAGAGATCTTTGATAAAAACCAAGGGTATGATATCTAGGTGTGCCTTGGCGTTGTTGATTTTATGAGGTTCTCAGTTAATGAAATACAAATATATAGTGTTCTGCTCATCAAGAGTTACCCAAGGAAAATGCTTTGAGCATCAGGAGGAGTGGATGCGTATACATTCTTATCCCTTAGAAAAGTAGATCTCAGAGAAGAAGAAATAGGCTCAAAATTTGCTCCTATTAAAGCTGTCTAATTACTTCATGCCCTTGAAATTTTCCATAAGTGACTTCATGCCCTTGAAATTTTCCATAAGTGACAAATGTAATAGCAGAATGGTGGGAAACATACAAATATCTGTTTTTAGGTGTAAATTTTGTTGTTTTGTTTCTGTCAAACCCCAAACTTTGAGAGGATGATGTGTGGAATGCACGAGAAAAGATATGGAAGTTTAAAGACCACAGCATTCATTTATTCAACAAATATCGATTTGTTGGATTCTGGTCAGGGGGCTGGAGACAGACCAATGAATAAAATTTCTTCTCCTATGGACCCTGTATCCTGGTGGGAGGAGATAGGCATGAATAAATAAGTTAACTAGTAAACCAGATGTAAGATGGCAAAACGTGCTGTGGAGAAAAATAAGGCAAGGAGGGAAATGTTCGATAGGATCCTTGAGGAAAGGCTCCTGAGAACGTACCTTGAACAGATGAGGGAGTAGGCCAGGTGACCATATGGGCGAAAGGCTTTCCAGGTGGAGGAATTAACTAGAGTGAGGTTCTTGAGGCAGGTGCTGGCCTGGCATGTTGGAGTGATAACAGACAGGACAGTGAAGCTGGAACAGAGTGAATATAAGGGGGTGGTGGGGGAGTAGGAGTTGAGATCAAAGAGGGGCAGCAGGGCAGACCATGTAGGACCTCCTAGGCCGTTATCTGTGAATTTGAACTATTACTCTGAGTGAGATGGGAACCATCAGAAGTCTTGAGCAGAGGAGCGATGGATCTGACTTACATTTTAGCAAGATCACTGTGGCTGCCGGAAGGGACTAGATGAGAGGGGTTGAGGGTCAGAATGGGAAGGGCCCAGGTAGAACCACAGAGGACAATTGAGAGGCTATTGCAGTAATCCAGGTGAGAATTGGTAGTGGTTTGCATCTGGGTGGTAGCAGGGGCAGTGGGAGAAGAGGTTGGATTTGGATATATCTTGAGTATAGCGATAACAGGACTGGATGTTAGATACAAGTAAAAAGGCATTAAATACGACTTCAAGGTTCTTGGCCTAAGCAATTTGAAGGATGGAGTTACCATTTTCTGGAGTGAAGACGAGTAAAGGAATAGTAGCTTTCAGTGGGAAAAGAAAGATTGCATTTGGACTTGTTAAGTTTGAAATATTGTTTAGACATTCAAGTGCAGATGTAGAACAGGTCATTGGATATCTGACTACTTCTCACCTCCATTGCAACCCTTTTGGTCCAAGGCTCTGTATTCTCTCATCTGAATTACTTTGGTAGCATCCTAGCTGGTCTTCTTGCTTTTGTCCTTTCCCTGCTTTTATCTTCCACACAGAAGCCAGAGTTATTCCATTAAAACTTAAGTTAGAAAACTTTTGCTTCAGGTATTGGTAGACAAGGTAATTTGGGCCCTCTCTTCTGCTGAGAACAACCAAGGAAATCGGATGAAGTATTTAGAAAACATACTTGAAGGCATGAAGTAGCTAATAAGGTGGCAAAGAAGTACTGGCCATGATTTGGGAAATCTAGAGAGATGAGCCTGACATTTGGAGCTGTATCTTCTGGGGTTGTTCACTTAGTCTAGAAAATAGTGCTGAGATACTAAGAAGCAGTTTTGAGTGATTTAACAGAGTATGAGAGAAAAGTTGGAATCCATAGCTTGCTAAAGGGGTATCAGTTGTGCTTGAGGTTGGTTCCCTAGAGGACTAAACAGGGAAAAGAAGGAACTGGCAATAGACCAAATAGACTGGCTACCATAGGGTCTTAAGGGCTCACTAAAAGTCACCTCTGTACCTGATATTAGATTAAGATGATCCTGGATTATGATCAGGTATCTGCAGAAGCAGATGTTAGTCTTCTCTGGAAAAACGTAACATCATAAGCCTCAAATTTTTTATGCAAATAAATTTTTGGATACAATTTTCCTGTCAGACAGAAATCTAAACTAGCCCAGCTTATCACTGGTAGATGGGGAAGGAAGTATTGAGAAAGCCCCACCCCTGAGACACATACACAGGGAAAAGACTGAGGCTGGAGTAGAGAAATGAATAAGTCTCCTGTTTCCACTTTGAGCTTCTACCAAGTGAAAAGCCACAGTATCATATCACTTGGGGAGAAGCAGAAGAATGGAGAAACATGGCCTCTGGCACAGCCACGAGTGAAGGTGGAGAGGTAAAACTGCGAAAAGACACTCCAGGCCTCACACTAAGCACAGGTACTAACAGCTCTTCGCTGGAGGAATCTGAAGTCTGTGGAGCATTGAAGGTAACTACAGGAACAACAGAAGCCAAACCCAGTTTAACTATAGACTAGATTGACTCCCTACACTAATGGCCCTGATAGAAGAAAAGGTGTGTGCCTTTCTGATGTTAATAGTATTCAGTTTGGTTCTTTTTTTTTTTTTTTTTTTGCGGTACGCGGGCCTCTCACTGTTGTGGCCTCTCCCGTTGCGGAGCACAGGCTCCGGAAGCGCAGGCCCAGCGGCCATGGCTCACGGGCCCAGCCGCTCCGGGGCACGAATCTGTGTCCCCTGCATCGGCAGGTGGACTCTCAACCACTGTGCAACCAGGGAAGTCCCAGTTTGGTTCTTTTAAATAGAGTGGCACTCAATAAAAAAAAAATTACAAGGGAAACAGAAGAGGCTGGGGGAGGGGAGAGGAAAAGACCCATTGTCAAGAAGTAAAACAGTCAATAGAAGCAGATAAAGAGATGGCCCAACTATAGGAACTATTGGACAGGGACTTTAAAAATAACTATGATTGGGCTTCCCTGGTGGCGCAGTGGTTGAGAGTCCACATGCCGATGCAGGGGACACGGGTTCGTGCCCCGGTCCGGGAAGATCCCACATGCCGCGGAGCGGCTGGGCCCGTGAGCCATGGCCACTGAGCCTGCACGTCTGGAGCCTGTGCTCTGCAACGGGAGAGGCCACGGCGGTGAGAGGCCCATGTACCGCAAAACAAAAAACAAACAAAAAAACCTATGATTAATATGTTAAAGGATCTAAGTGGAAAAGGTAAATTATAGTGATGGGGAATTTTATGAGAGAGAGAGAAACCCTAAGAATGAATCAACTGGAAACGCTGAAAATGCAAACACAGTATCAGAGATGAAGAATTTTTTTTTCACAGGATGGTAGGCAGCCTCCAAGGTGACCCATAATCCCTGTTTCCTAGTGTTCATACCTTTGTGTATTGTCTTCACATACTGACCAGGGATAATCTGTTACCAATGGAATGTTGTACAAATAAGTGTGTAACTTTTGAGGTGACATCAGAAAATATATTGTGGCTTCTGCCTTGCGCTCCGCTTGGTCCCATGTTCTGGGGGAAGCCATCCCACCTTGTGATGAAGACCTATTAAAGCAATCTGTAGAAGGGCCCATGTAAAGAGGAACTCTGGTCTTCTACCAACAACTGGTACTATGTGAGTGAGTCATCTTGGAAGCATATCTTCCAGCTCTAGCCAGTCCTTCAGATGATGACAGTCCTGGATGTCATATTGATAGCAACCTCATGAGAACTCTTGGGGCAGAACCATCAGCTATGGTGTTTTTTGAATTCCTGATCCACAGAAATTGTGCATTAAGCCATTGAATTTTGGGTTGATTTATTATACAGCAATGGATAACTAATGCAGATGGGCTTATCAACAGACTGGACACTCCAGAGGACAGAAACAGTGAACTTGAAGATAGGTTTGATAAAAGTCAAACTAGAGCACAAAGAATGAAAAGTATGGAAAAACGAAACAAAAGAGAACAGCACATCTGAGACAGGTGGGACAGATATCAAACATAAACAGTTGAACTCATAGAGGGAAAAGAGAGATAAAGGTGCAAAAAATATGTTTAAAAATAATGGGTAAGACCTTTCCAAAATTAATGAAAGACAGCAACCTACAGATCCAAGAAGTTTGGAGAACCCCAAGCAAGATAAATACATAAGAAAATACACCTAGGCCATAATAGTCAAACTGTTGGGAATCAAAGATGAAAACCTTGAGAGCATACAGAAAAAAAAAACTATTACAAACAGAGGAATAAAGGTAATAACATCTGCCTTCTCATAAACTGTCCAAACCAGAAGACAGTGGAGTGATAACTTTAAAGTAATGAAAGAAAAAAACCCTGTCAAGCCAGATGCTTTACCTAGATAAAATGTCTTTCAAAAATGAAGATGAAATGAAGACATTTTCAGGCAAACAAAAGCTGAGGAAACTCATTACTAACAGACCAGGAGTATAAGAAATTTTAAATGAAGCTCAACAGGCAGATGGAAAATGATTAACAGATGGAAGTTGGATTTACACGGCAGAATGAAGAGTGCTGGAAATGGTAACAATGTGGGCAAATAAAAACAGACATTTCCCTCTAATTTTTGATCTTGAAAAATAATTGGTTGTCTAAAGAAAAATAACAGTCTATTGTGGGGTTTTTAGCATATGTAGAAGTGAAGTATGTGACAGCAATAGCACAAAGGGCAGGAGGTTGCAAAGGGGAGTGTACTGTACCTTATGTGAAGCAGAATAATATAAGCATCCTCCTTTTCTAATCCATAATGTGTTCTCCATTTTGCTCACTGTCTCCCTAATTTATCCAATAGCTGCATGAAGGCAGGTTTTTTTTTTTTTTTTTTTTTAACTATTCTCTGCTGTACCTTCAGTGCCTGTGCCTGGCCTAAAATACCTGCTTAAAAATACTATTGACTGAAAATATAGATGAGATTAATGAATCTGGAGATCAGAGGAGCAGTCTGGGCCAGGGATGTATGGTAGGGCATTAGACTTGATGGAGAGCACTGAGGTAAAAATGATGACAGGATGAAGGGTGGAATCCTGGAGATGAAGAGGACTCAGCAGAGGACTGGAGGAAAAGCAGGAGATTGTGGTGGTCTGAAAACCTACTGAAGAAAATCCTTCAAGGAAGATGCGACTGAAATTAGTCACATAGTTCCAGCCAGTTTTCCTAAGCCCTTTACATATAATAACGAATATCATCCTGACAACAATTTCTATGAGATACTATTATTATCACCCTCATTTTACAGATGAGAGATTAACAACTTCACCCAGGGTCACCCAAGATGTAAGTGGAAGAGCCAAGATTTGAACTCAGGTAGTGTGGCTCGAGTCTATACTCCTAGCCACTTTGTCGTGCTACCTCCCGTCTAGGTTAAGTGCTGCTGCTGAAGTAACATGGTGATTGAGAATTGGGTTTATCACTGTGGAGCTTATTGGTGAGCTTGACCTAGGGTGATGGGGTGAACTTCTGATTACAGTGGTACAAAAGCAAATGGAAGGAGAAGAATTGAGTATGGACAGCTCTTAACAATTTTGGCTTTAAAGGAAAGGAGAAATATGGGATGGTAACTGGATTGGGAAGCAGGGTCAAGAGAATTTTAAGATGGGAGGAATCCAAGCATACAGGTATGTTAACATGAAGGTTCTAATTGATAGAGGACATTTGATGATGCAGGAGAGAGAGGGGAGTAATGTCCTTGAATAGGACAAAGAAGGCATAGGTGTTTCTAGCTGAGGGTTGGCCATAGCCAGGAGCGAGGACAGTCATGCATATAAAGGTAAGGCAGAGAATATGGGCACAGATGCAGTTAGGTGAGTGAGTGTGGTGAGTGCTTTTGCACTTTTTCTGATCGCTTCTATTTTCTTAATGAAATAGTAGGCCTTGTCTTCCATTGAAAGTAAGGCTTGGGAAGATGTTGGAGTTCTAAGGAGAGAGGAAAAGTGAAATAGCTTAGGATGGTGTGAGATTGAACAGGGAAAAATCCAAGGTTCCCTCTGGTCCCACTTAGTGTTCGGGTCCATTTGGGCTGTTAGCAGGGATGGTTTTGTCAGGCAGGTAGAGGGAAGGTAGGGAGGACAGGGAACTGAGGGTATATACCAGGTCGGGATGTGATCACGGCTTATGGACTGAAGCCGGGGGATGAGGGGAGTGAGGATTTTGGAGGAGTGGGGATGGGCTTGGGACACAGTGGGCTGGTGGCAGGATCAGGGATTGTAGATTTCAGGGGTGGGACAAGTCCTGCAGACAAAGTACTAGCAGAGATGCCAGTGGGATGCTTGAAAGTGAGGTTCTGGAGGAGTTACACTTAGTAGGGTCTGAGGAGTGACCCTGGGTGTGAGGGATGGAGATCTGGTGGAGAACAAGATCACTGGAAGAGAAGAAATCAAGAAAGTGATGGGCCATTTTCTCAGACGTGATAGTCTGTGATTTAGACCACTGGTTTAAAATGTGTTTGCAGACCACTTTTCTTACTTGAGATTTGATAGGAGGTAGTAAATGATTCGTCTAATCTGATAAAGACTGGAGTATTTTGCTCACGACCAGTTGAAACAGGAGGTTGGTTGAACTCTCTTAGGGAATGTGAGAAGTCTTCTATTCCCACTCGGAATGCCTTTATTATAATTTAGGCGCAAGAAGAAAATGTAGAGCAGTGTGTATTTGAGCCTTTTAATACTGCCTGTTCAGGGTTGGATTACCCCTCGCAGGGCAAGTAGGCATTCCCCCAGGTGTTTGTGGAATGAGTGGGGGGTGCACCTGTGTGGGTGGTGGTCATCCTTTAGTTAGGAAAGGTAAGAAAGCACACGCCCCACTGGTTGCCCACGTTTCTGTTTGCAGCTATTAAACGTGTTTTCTTGGATTTGAAGTACCGAGCTCACTAGGATGACTTCTGTGTGATTTTTTAACTGGTTTTTCTGAGATTCTCTTTAATTATCGTATGTGTAAAGATGAGCAGGATAAAATAGAATTTAATACTTCCTTTCAAAGCAAGTGGTCAAAGGAACTCTGAAAAAAATTTTTAAATAAATTAATTTTAGTTATTATTTTTGGCTGTGTTGGGTCTTCGTCGCTGCACGGGGGCCTTAGTTGTGGTGTGCGGGCTTCTCATTGTGGTGGCTTGTTGCGGAGCACAGGCTCTAGGTGCATGAGCTCAGTAGTTGTGGCACGTGGGCTCAGTAGCTGTGGCATGTGGGCTCAGTAGTTGTGGCGCACGGGCTTAGTTGCTCCATGGCATGTGAGATCTTCCCGGGCCAGGGCTCAAACCCGTGTCCCCTGCATTGGCAGGTGCATTCTTAACCACTGCGCCACCAGGGAAGCCCAGAACTATCAAAGTTTTTGATTCAATAATAATGATATGCTAATAAATAGCTGTAGAAAGTGCCAGGGACTGTCGTAAGTACTCCACATTCATTAACGTCGTCAGTCCTTAGGACACTTTGTGATGGTTTTATCATCCCTGTTCTGCAGATGGGGAAACTGAGTCATAAGGCTGGAAAGAGGCAGTCTGGGATTCAAACCCAGAGTTTGGCTCCAAACACTTTGCCCTGCTCACTGTGCTACAGTGTCTCACTGTGGCAGGGAAAATGGAAATAGTGGAGCAGAGCCTGAAAAAGTGGAGGCGGAGTCCGGAAAACAGAAACCTTAGATCACTTTTCGTTGACAAGTAAGCTGTGTGCAGCATAGTTAGCATGCAAGCTCCCCGCGGTGGATGACTCATGCGCTCAATGCCTTATGTAAGGTTACTGAGTTACATTTAGTTTATTTTCAGGTATCTTCAAGAAATCTTAGCAACAGCAACCAAGCATGGCGTAGCATCACTTCTCAATTATCTTTGTGATATAATACCACGAGGCAACTAAGAAAAAAGTTCCTGTAATAGAATTTCATGGGGAACTGGGGTATCCTGTTGTTCTTCCGGCTGACACATTCCAAAGTCACACTCTTGGCCTCTCCCAGGTTCATTCTGCTGCTTGTGTTTTACATCGAGTTTGGATTTATGGCTTAAGGAGGGTCCGTAATTTTGATGGATCTGTCTTTTGTACAGCCTTTGCTTTCATACCGTAGACCTGTGTGGCTCCGTCTAGAGGATCTTGCCTAAGCTGAATGCACTCCTGGGTTCAGCGTTGGCAACGTGAAGCAGACAGAGAGCAGAGCCTCTGCCCTGGAGGAGGGACCTGCAGGCGTACTGGCTTGTTACCGCCCCTGTACTTGGTCATCGGGTCCTGTGGGGGCCAGGGGAGCTGCCCTAGCCGGAGGTGGGCAGAAGCCCCACTCAGTTCATGCCGCTGTGGTCCTCCTGGTTCTTGGGAAGGAGAGATGCAAACAAGTAACTTACTAACATAACCGGAGTGGCCATGACAGACCACCGTTCTACCCCGACCCAAACCACCCGCTTTGCCGAATGAATTTAATTAATGCTCTTTGATGCAGTAATAATTAAGCAGAAGCAATACTCTGCTACATGCCTAGAATGCAGTTGCCGTGTAAAAAAGTAATGTGGAGTGTGGTATCGCTATAACACCGAGAGGTTCTTGGAAAAATATCTAGTGCTGGGCAGAGTTGTGTAAGGTGCTCAATAACCTTGGATTATCCCTGCTGTCACCTGTTTCCTGCAGGTACCTGGGCTGTGTGACAAGGGGCATGCTGGTCAGGTGGGCCTCTGTGAGCTCCAGGTGATAAAGGGCCAGATGAAACCTTTCCCTCTTTCCCTCCTCTTGCCTTTCCCTACCATATGGGTTGTCAGACTCCCAAGTAGCTTATAACGAGCACACCCCGCTTCCTCCGGCAGGTCCCGGGCAGGCTTGGCATCTTGCAGTGATGGTTATTTAGGATGTGTGCTCAATGCATTGGATCTTTCTAGAGCAGACTGTATGTGGGAGGGAGAAGTCCTGGGGGGGAGACAGAGGGTTTGCCTCTTCAAATATACTGCAATGTGAAAGCAAAGTTATGGTTCTCAGTGCATCAAAGGTTATAGATTGGTGGTTAAAAAAGGATGCTGAGTAGAATGTTCTAGACCTCTCTAGAATATTTTAGATCCTGGTAGCCAGTGGTCATAATCTTAATGCTTATGGTCTATACTAGGGACCTTGCAAATTTTTACTTTGCTTTGTGAATCACCAAGTGACATAATTTTGTGTGTGTTTGCGTGTGTGTGTGTGGTCTCTGTTGTAACCACTAATTTCACTTTCCTTAAAGCACAATTCTTTGTCCATAGGAGGTAGTAGGCATCTGAGTCAGCGAGGCTGGGGAGCATTCTTTCTGCCTGCCCGTTTTCTTTAGCACTTTGTTGCCTAAGTTTGTTTTGCTAGGCTGACCTTTAGTTAGGTTCAGACTCTAAAATAATTGACTAGAGAGCAGGCTCTGGGCTGCTAAGCAGTGTAAATAGTAAGGCTTTTAGTGGCTAATGTGAGATGTCGTTTATGCTGCTAATGATTTTTCCGTGAGGAGAAAGAACAGGTGTGACCCTGGGGTTGTGCTCAGTTTAGAGTTGACAAGGATGTCAAGGAATTTATGATGTTGCAATTCATGAAATTTTCAGTAAATTGGCAACAAATGATGTCTACCAAAGGGGGGTTACTTGGAAAAATGGGTTATGTTCGAAAGCAATGATCTGTTTGTACAGAATAAATTAAGATGTACAGTGTGGTCTCCATTCAGATAAGTATGAAGGATCAAAGGAAGATAATTTTCTGTCTTTGTCAGCTTTGAATGGATTTTAAGCAATTTCTTTTCTAAAGCAAAATCTCTTACTTAATTACCAGTAAATCTGCATGGCTAAAAATGTAATTTTTAACTTTGTTTATTGTGAAGTATAAAGTCTGTAAAACAGCTATAAACAGTTAAATAAATAAGTGATAATAAATAATACATAGTTAAGAACTGAATGCTTGTTTAATCACTACCCAAAATAGGACATCGTCAGCACCACAGAAACTCGTGTGTGATGCCCTTCCTGGAAAAGCACTGTCCTGACTTTTGTGATAATCATTTATTTGCTTTGCTTTCTAGTTTTACCACTTTTGTGCTATGTACGATGTACATATCCCTAAGGTGTTTTTAAATTAATTTTGTTGTTCCTATTCATCTAATTCTGCTAGAAAGGGTAGGTAGTCTGGGAGACAAGATACTATTATTATTATTATTTCTCCACCCCAATCTAGTTTTGTCATTTAGAGTCTCTGGGCTTCTTTTCTTATATGTGGAAATAAATGATGAGAGTTTTGGTTAGGTTAGTGTTTTCAGTTTTTTTTTAAGTTAAGATGAAGTTGTTTATGAAACACATACAAAAAATTAGTATTTATTTTGTAAGTTCAAATTTATAAAATTTACTCATTATGAAATCAAGAAATGAGAACACATTAGCACATTGGCAGTATTCGGTATGTTAAAATTCATAATCTGGAGGTTCCCTATTTTGAATGTAATTTTATTTTAAAGGTGTATAAAAATGGAATGTGAAGTAGCCAGTGAGCACATGAAAAGATACTCAACATCCTTAATTATTAAGGAAATGCACATCAAAACCACAGTGAGATACTACTTCATACCCACTAGGATGACTGGAATAAAAAAGACGCATGTTGGCAAGGATGGGAAGAAACTGGAACCCATGTACACACTGGTGACAATGTAAGGTGATGAAGCTGCTTTGGAAACAGCCTGGCAGTTCCTAAAAGGTTAAACATAGACTTAACATATGACCCAGCAATTCCACTCCCAGTTATATACCCAAGGGAAATGAAAACCTGTATCCATACACAAACTTGTACATAAATGTTCAGAGCAGCATTATTCATAATAGCCAAAAAGTAGAAGAAGCCCAAGTATTCATCAATTAATGGACGGATAAACAAAATGTGGTATATCCACACAATGGAGTATTATTTGGTTGTAAAAAGGAATGAAGTACTGATCCGTGCTACAATGCGGATGAACCTTGAAAACACAGTACTCAGTGAAAGAAGCCAGACACGCAAGAACCCCGTATTGTATGATTTCATTTATATGAAATGTCTAGGAACATCTGTTGAGAGAGAAAAAGTAGATTGTGGCTGCCGGGGGCTGAGGGTGATGGGAAGATTGAAGGGTGGCAGCTAAGAGGTACAGTATTTATTTTGGGGGTGGGAAAAATCTTCTGAAATGGGAGAAAGGTGATGGTTGCACAACTCTGTGAATGTGCTACAAACCAGTCACTTGTACACTTTAAATGTGAACTGTATGGCATATGCCTGTTGCCTGATGACCTTCTCTGTCGCACTTCTCAGTAGCTGTTGTGTTTTCAAAGTATTTCTATTTCTATTCATTTTTTATAAATGAGAGCAAAAGGTACTAACAGTTTCAAATAATTTCACAAATACTATCATACTTCGTTTGTAAGTAAGGAGCCTTGACAGATGGACTTGCCGGCTGGCAGGTGGCGCTTGGTGATGTGATAGCTCAAAAATGTGTGTACAGAGATGCACACGAGTTCAGACTCGGGGAGAAGAAGGTGATGTTTGTGTTTTGTTAGGTTTGTTTGAAAGCTGGACATGAAAACGTTGATGACTGCTTGGGTACAACATATATTTGAATGGGTACGTTTCTTTAATGAGTTTAATAAGTTTGAAATTTACTAGAAGAAGAAATCAGAACCAAATGTTCATGGAAGCCTGAAGCACTGTTGTAGAATGTAATTTGTAAACACTGGATTAGATCATGGTTTTCATCTTTCATCTTTTATTATTTAGTGTAAAGCTACACACGAGTATGTATTTCTTTACCTCCATCCAGAAGACTTGATGGATTAATTTTTTTTTTTTTTTTTGCGGTACGCGGGCCTCTCACCGTTGTGGCCTCTCCCGTTGCGGAGCACAGGCTCCAGATGCGCAGGCTCAGCGGCCATGGCTCACGGGCCCAGCCGCTCTGCGGCATGTGGGATCCCCCCGGACCGGGGAGTGAACCCGTGTCCCCTGCATCGGCAGGCGGACCCCCAACCACTGTGCCACCAGGGAAGCCCAATGGATTGATTTTTGTGCCAACTAAGTAGAGTAGCCATTTGTGCTTGATTATTTTCATGGGACAGTTTAAATTTATCTTTAGAGGTGATGCATAGCACAGACTTTTAAAATAAGCATATGCAAATTTATTATTAAACCAATTATCACAGATTAGGTTGTGATTAATTTTTCTCCACAGTGCTCTGTGAACCTGAATTTCCTCTCAGAAAATGTACAACACTGATGTTCCATCTGAGGGTGTCTGAAACACCCCACCACAGAATCCAGTCACCCACAGGTTTATTTGTATTCTTCTTGAGGAGACAGAGGACGCTGTTGGAGATGGTCTTGTTCAAATTTCTTATTTCCAAATAAACAGTTTGAAATTAGGGCCTCGTAGTTGGAATTTCTTGGTGAAGTCTGTAGGATGATTTTATGGATTTGGATTTAAGGTATATATATGTTATACTTTATATATTTAGTTTAAATAGAAAGGCTGTGGAAACCCATAGAATTTGAGTCTAGGCCGTATTTGTTCCTATGGAAGTGGATTAATTATTATAAGGTGGCTCTGAACTGTTAGAGCTGGGCTGGCTCACTTTGGCCCATAGAACATCATCTCTGGATTATCTGCATAACATCCTTTTTAATACCAGGACTTCACCTTTCCCAGCCTCTCAGTGTCCCCTGGATATGTGGAGCTAGGCTGAGTCTGTCTCTTCTTTCTTAGCAGCTGCATGTGGAGTGCCTGTGCTACCTTTCACTCCCTTGTGGAGATAGATTGCAGGTTTTAAATATCCTCCTGTTGATGGACATTTAGATTGTTGCCTTTTAAAAAACCTTCCTCTTAGAAAACAGTTCTGCAGTGCACAGTCTTGTTCACGTCTCCTTGTGCACAGCGTGGGAACATCTCCCAGACAGCGCTTCGGAATGGCTGAGTAATAAAGCTTGCACATATTTTATTTCTTTTTATTGTCTGACTGTACCTTCTAGAATTTCTAGTATCATGGTGAATGAAACAGTGTTGCTGAGTACCGTTATCTTATTTTTTTTTTATTTTTTATTTTTGGTGGTACACGGGCCTCTCACTGCTGTGGCCTCTCCCGTTGTGGAGCACAGGCTCCGGACGCGCAGGCTCAGTGGCCATGGCTCACGGGCCCAGCTGCTCTGCGGCATGTGGGATCTTCCCGGACCAGGGCACGAACCCGCGTCCCCTGCATCGGCAGGCGGACTCTCAACCACTGCGCCACCAGGGAAGCCCCGTTATCTTATTTTTGACTTTAAAGGGTGGCAGGTTCTGATGTTTCACCGTTAATTAAGATGTTTGTTGTTGGTTTTGGTAGAATGTTTTGGTCAGGTAAAGGAAATTCTCTTATTCCTTGTTTGGTAAGAATGTTTTAAAACTATGAATGGTGCTTGAATCTTGTCAAATGCCTTTTTAGCCAATTTTGTTTTAATCCAGTCCTCCGAGATGTTTCAAATGGAGGCATCCCCCGGAGTCCCTACCGCCTCATAGTTATGGGATAGCCTGGTGGCCTCTAGTGACTTAAGTCTAACCTTTATATCCTGGGAGGAGTCATGTAACTTTAGCTTAACCACAGTCTCCCTGAGCACTTGTGGGATTTGCAATCAGATCCCTCCTTAAAGGAGGCCAATCAGATATATTCTTAACTAAGAAGCTCCTCACTGGAGACACCTTCTGACCGCCCCGCCCCCGGCATCACACTGACTGATCCTCTGAGCCCTGTCCTCTGTCTCTGGGCATGCAGGATGACTCCAGCACCCTACAGGGGAGGTGTGCACACCTGAGGGCTCCGAGCTCCCTTCTGTCTTCTGTCTCTTACACTCCTGTGTAGTCAGGCAGTTATTCCGGCACTTGTATGAAACCCTAGTGTTGGACACTTACTCATGGACACAAAGTGGAATGCTGTATTTTTTGTACTATTTCATGTCTCAGTGTCCTGTACTCCAAAAGAAAGCACACAAAGGCTAAACAATGAATGAAGGAAATGGCCTCATGCTCCAGGTATCTCAGGTGAGTTTAAATAGTATTTCTGGGAGTGAACCCTAGGGAAGGAACCGATGTGGTAGGATAAGAGATACACTCAGTAATCTGGGGTATACCACAGAGGCATGGAGGAAAGGGGACCTTATCAGCCACACTGGTAGAGTCCCTGCTGCCCTGTGATGGTGGGTCAGCTCAGGGGAGCATGCTGATCTTTGGGGTAAAGAGGTTTCCCACGTTGCGGTCTTTGATCTCATCTGCTCTGTTGTTACAGAGTCCAGGCTTGTACTGCTTGCCACACGACAGGCCAGTAAATTGAGAGATGAGGTGTTGGGGTAAGGAATAGCGACCTGATTCAGAAAGCTGGTGGACAGAGAAGATGGGGGACTCGTGTGCCAAAGAACCATCTTGCCTGAGTTAGAATTCAAGCTTCTTTTATACTAAAAGGGGAGGGAGTAAAGTCAAACCAATTTCCTCGTTCTGATCAGCCTCTGGAGGGGATGTGTTAATTTCTTCATTCCTCAGTCATTCACAGGTGGGCCTGGTCAGGATGTTTCCTGTGAGCTACACAAAGGTATTTTAGCTTTACACCCATTACCTGGGAGGCACGGTTCCTAGAGATGGGCCATTATGTATAATTTAAGCTTACAGGCAATATCCCTTTAGTGATTAACTTGTAATAGAATACAAAGGCTCTTCCCTAATATACAACTGAGCTCAAGGTCAGACACACAGAAGAGGCTCTGATCCCCAGAGCTCCCTACCGACAGTTTATTTTATTTTATGCTCTCCCTGTTTCACTGGAAGCTGTGAATGGGGAGAGGATGTTGTAGGCATTCCACCTCTCAGTTATCTGCCACACAGATGAGGACCAGTGGTACCTTTGATTTCTGTCTGCCTGTCCCTCTCACCGGCTCCCTGCGGGTGAAGACACCTGCCAGCTCCAAGTAGATTGAGACTGTCTTCTGGATTCTTCCTTCCTTGAAGAGGGAAGGTTCTGTAGCTCCTTGGTGTGCTTAAATTGAACATTCATGGTCTGTCTCAGGTGAGTAACTCCTAGTTCTGTGACAAGACATTTGTAAATTTGCTGAGGCACGAAAGTACCCACATTTCCCTATCATTTTGTTGTTTTGATTTGATGGTTCAGAAATGGAAATCGTTATGTAAAACATAAATCAACTCATTCCTTTCAGGGTTTCCAGTGGCTTCTCACTGCATTTAGGATAAAACCCAAGCTCCGTCACATGAGCTACCATAACCTGCCCGTGTCTGTGATCTCATTCGGTTGTGCCTTGGTGCACTACGTTTCTCTAAAGCTTACCCGTCCTCAGCTCTGGGGGGCTTTTCTTCCCAGTGTGGACTTCTGCAGCTCTTCTTTGGAAGAGATTCCTTTAGCAACCATAGCTGCTTTGCCTACGCAGCCAGTGCCTGCAAGTTTAGGTCCCTGTCTGCTGCCCACAACCCTGGTAACCTGTCCAGTATGTGGGCGTGAAAGACAGTGCCCTTCTGAGGCAGAACTTACTCTCCAGAGTTCCGCTGTGGAATCAGGGACGTTGGCTGCCACGCCCCTTTGTTTGGCTTCCTCCACGCCACCCCCCATCCCTGTTTTGTTATCCACCACCTTACCTGCTTCCTGGGAGCATTTCCTAACTAATCCTCTTGCACAACGACTTCTCCTCCTAGGATCTGCTCCAGATTGGGTCTGCTCCAATCCGACCTAAGACCCAATTTCAATAGCCCCTTTCCAGCCACTGTCGGGGAAATAGAATGAACTCAAATCTTTCAATGCAGAAGCCCTCTGCACAAAGGGAATAGAGAAAACAGTTCTATTATTGAATAAGCATGAAACCAGAATGTGATGAGCTTCACAGGCAATCTGCTAAGAGATTGCAAAGACAAAGAAATCTCACCCTTTTCTGTAGCCAAGTAGACACAACCCATCGCAGACATGTGCTCAAGGCAGACAGTGACTTGTCCTCAGGTAAGAAGGTTTGAGGACACCATGTATTACACGTAGTTCATCCTAAGTTCACCTGGTTGTTGGGGGTGACCATCACTGTTAGTTAATTGGTTTATACACAGGAAAAATGAACTTTTTTCTGTCTTTATGATAGGAGATAGTTTTGCAACTAGGAGCCCGGTGCACCCCAGCAAAGTGTGGCTCTTACCCTCCACAGAAACTGGGAGATGTTTCCATTACAAAGAGATGGTTCTTAGGTCCTTGAGAAAGACACTCCTGGGTCATGAAGCTGGCAGAAGCCTTAGTTAGCTTTAAAATAATTTACGTATGTTTCGAAAGAGGCAAGAGAGATCCTACAATTACAAATTTTCCAAAGTAAATACTCGAAGAAAAGGGAAAGAGGACATCACTTCCCTTACTTTTAACAGTGAGAATTAAACTTCTTATTCTTAATTTTTATTTGCCCTTAAACCACAGTTCAGTCCTAGCTGCCCTAGAGACGCCATCTTATCCCTTGTGTTATTTCCTTCATAGCTTTTTTTTTTTTTTTTGCTATATGTGAGCCTCTCACTGTTGTGGCCTCTCCCGTTGTGGAGCACAGGCTCCGGACGCGCAGGCTCAGTGGCCATGGCTCACGGGCCCAGCCGCTCTGCGGCATGTGGGATCTTCCCGGACCGGGGCACGAACCCGTGTCCCCTGCATTGGCAGGCGGACTCTCAACCACTGCGCCACCAGGGAAGCCCTCCTTCATAGCTGTTTGAATGTAATATTTGATATATACACAGTAATGTATGTAACACATGCCTAAGTTATAAAGTTATTAAAGTCTAGTAATAAAGTAAATACTTGTGAACCTAGAGTCCAGCTTGAGAACTAAACCTTGCGTTTCCTCTATTAAACCCCCTGACTCTGTCCCAGAGGAATTTTCCCTCTCACCTGAATTTTCTATTTATTACTTCCTTGCATGTACCACATATGCATGTTTTCTTAACGAATATTTCTAAACTAAACCAATAGTTTAGCTCTGCTTAGTTTTGGACTTTAAAAAAAAGGTGCACTCTAGTCCTTTGGGACTAGCCTTTTCCAATTAGCATTAATTTTCTTTTTTTTTAAATTTACATCATCATTTATTTTTTTTTGAATTTTTATTGAAGTGTAGTTCATTTACAATGTGTTAGTTTCAAGTATACAGCAAAGTGAATCAGTTATATATATATATATATATGTATATGTGTGTGTATATATATATATTCATTATTTTTCATATTCTTTTTCCATATAGGTTATTACAGAATATTGCATTCCCTGTGCTATACAGTAGGTCCTTGTTAGTTACCTATTTTATATATAGTAGTGTGTATATGTCAGTCCCAATCTCCTATTTTATCACTTGCCCTCACGTTTCCCCTTTGGTAACCATAAGTTTGATTTCAAGATCTGTGAGTCAGTTTCTGTTTTGTAAATAAGCTCATTTGTATCCTTTTTTTAAATTAGAGTGTTACATTTCGAAGACTAGCCTATTGTTGCCTGCAGCTGTACACATTGGTTTTTGCCAGTAGCTAATAATCTGTTAGGTGTACCTAGAAGCATGTATTTTTTTTATGTGAGGTTCATTTTTATTGATATTTCTCTTAAAGAAAAAAAAGTAATACACTTATCAGAAAGTAGCCAAATAATTAAGCCTAAAAAAACAGAAGGCAAATTTCTTTTTGCCATTAACAACACACACATACATATATATATATTTACATCTTTATTGGAATATAATTGCTCTACAATGGTGTGCTAGTTTCTGCTTTATAACAAAGTGAATCAGTTATACATATACATATGTCCCCATATCTCTTCCCTCTTGTGTCTCCCTCCCTCCCACCCTCCCTATCCCACCCCTCTAGGTGGCCACAAAGCACCGAGCTGATCGCCCTGTGCTATGCGGCTGCTTCCCACTAGCTATCTGTTTTACGTTTGGTAGTGTATATATGTCCATGCCACTCTCTCCCTTTGTCCCAGCTTACCCTTCCCCCTCCCCATATCCTCAAGTCCATTCTCTAGTAGGTCTGTGTCTTTATTCCTGTCTTACCCCTAGGTTCTTCATGACATTTTTTTCCCTTAAATTCCATATATATGTGTTAGCATGCGGTATTTGTCTTTCTCTTTCCCCCGCACCCCTGTTGCTGTGCTCTCCTCCGCGGCTCTGAAGCTTCCCCCCTCCGCCGCCCACAGTCTGCGCCCGCGAAGGGGCTCCTAGTGTGTGGAAACCTTTCCTCCTTCACAGCTCCCTCCCACTGGTGCAGGTCCCATCCCCATTCTTTTGTCTCTGTTTATTCTTTTTTCTTTTGCCCTACCCAGGTACGTGTGGAGATTCTTGCGTTTTGGGAGGTCTGAGGTCTTCTCCCAGCGTTCAGTAGGTGTTCTGTAGGAGTTGTTCCACGTGTAGATGTCTTTCTGGTGTATCTGTGGGGAGGAAGGTGATCTCTGCGTCTTACTCTTCCGCCATCTTCCTGATTCCCCTCCTAGAAGCACGTATTTATTATCTACCCTCCTGCCTGTCGATATCCCGCCTTGTGATAATCTATGAATATTCTGGTTCTGTCTCCTGGCGCCAAACGCAGGCATCTCTCTGGTGTGTACCAGGAGTGGAATTGCTGGGCACCATGTCTTGAGATTTTCCTTAGAGCACTTCAGTGTCTGCCAATACCTTGTTCCTCTGTGCGTTGCCTTACTGATTGTCGGCCTCCTCCCCTCCTGCACCAGTGTGAGCTCTGCAAGCTCCGGCCCTTGGTTCCACCTGCTCTGTGTACACACTGGGTCTAGACCTGCTCCACGTATGAACAGCAGTGACCCAAATCTTGATGAGTGGTTTTTCTAAGTAGACCAGAGGACACCAGCTTGCCATTCTGGTGAAGGGGAGGAAGGGAAGAACAGTAGGCACTGATGGTTGCTAGGCTGAAAATAGAAGTTTTAAAGGGAGAAATTCTTTGCCACGGCTGTAATTTTAAATGTAGGGGGTTTGACTGTCATGATCTGTTATTAAAGTGGAAGGGGTTTTCTCTTCCAGCTGCCACTGTGTTTGAGTAAAAAAGATCCTGTTTGAGGTTTTGAAGTCTCAGTGAACAGGGCATGTCAGCATGGATAAGAACGGGAGAGTGAAGTTTGCCCAGATCGGTTTGCTGGTAATAGATCACGACTGAAGAGGGAGCAAAGATTAGCATCCATTTGGATCACAAATTTGATATGTGGTGTTGTCTCTGGTCCAATGAAAATGCAATCAATTGTTGAATTTTTCCGAAAAAGCCATCTCTTTTAGAAGGAGTGGAAAAATATGTCAGATGACAGGGTTTGGAAATTTTAGGGAGATGTCCAAGTATGATTTAAACTCGAAGACTTCATGGATTCCACTGTTTTGAATCTCATGTGTTTATTTGGTGTGTGGTATGTAGGCTATCAGTAATCTGTCTAAAGAACACACCAATATTGATTGGAAAGGGGTACTGCTGAATTTAGTGTGTGGTGTGTGTCCTCAAGAAGGTTGTTCACTTGACCTGGAGAGGAATGCGTGGGAAAGTTCCAAGAATCACTGACATTGTTCTCCTGGGAACCCACTTCAAATATGTAGATAACGTAGCATCTGGCATTCCTGGAGCGAACAATTCCCACTGTTTATAAGATACATTTCTTCTTACAGCAGTTTGCCGTATCGCCAGCTGTTTTCCTTGACTAGCTCGATTGAGACAGTTTAAATCCTTTTAAAATGCATTTTTTACCAGTTTGTGTCCACCAGTAAAAACACTGCTGAGCCCCACTGGAGTTGGGCTTGTCTGAATTATCACTGTGCCAATTTTTTCTTTCACTTGGAGAATATGTTATTCTATTTCCAGAATACATCTTAAGTAGCACCTTCATCTATTCCAGTAGTTTAATTTCTGAGTTTTAAATGACAGATATATGATCTTGTTAATAAATCTTTGAAAACAGAGACCATAGCTTGGAAACATACCTTCTTTTGGAGTTTTTTTCCCTCTTCAAATGTAGAATAATCACCCATATACAATTTGTTTAGCATCAAACCTAATACCTTTTAAAATCTAAATTTGCCCTTCATTTTATACCAGCTTTAAATGGGGGGCTGTAAATGCCCCTTGTTCTAGGGTGGGGATGATTAATGCCTAAACAAAACTCTTAGTAAGAAGTCTTTGGGGTCAACCAGATAACTTGAAAATATACATTTGCAGTTCCAGGAAACGCTGTGTACGTAAAAATATTATGTGCCAGAAAAGATCAAGGATGCCATACTGAATTATATATTTACATAAGGGGCCTGAGAAATCTTTCTTTTTGAGTGAGATAAAAAGACTTCTAGAGCATTTTAAATGTAGTGTAATAATTGAACAAACAAGTGAGCACCTTGTTGATCTTGCTAATTTTGATACATTTCTCTGTTCCTGTTACTTTAAGAGGAAAGGGGTCTGCAGCTATTCTGGTAACATTAACAGTAACCAACCAAATACAACATTAATTACCAGGGCATGGGGGCAGGGGTGGGACAGACACACAAATCATCTGTTGTTTACGGTGTTCTTTCATCCACCTTTTCATTTAAATTTTAGCTCCTCATGAATCCATCTTCCTTCTGCTCAAACGATGACCATCTTACACCTTCAACAACTTGGATTTGTCTGGGGGCAGTCGTGCAACTTTGAGATTTCATTGGGGAATCACATTCTTACACTTCAGTGTGAGTGACGTCGCTAAGAGGTTGTTGCCTCGCACATAATACATCGTGTAAAATAAGCTCCTCGATTAGAGGAGCCACTTTAAATCACTTGGACCTTGTTCTCAAGGCATATCTGGCATATAGTCCTTGTGTCCTGAATATTCGAACGTTTGGAATCCTGGAACCCTGTGGCTAGCAGAGAATCAGTTTTAACTGAGTAGAGCAAAGGCACGTAGGTAGCTATTGCAAAGCCTTCTTCTGTCAGGATAATCACCAAGCAAGTGATGCTGGCCAATTTTAACGATGTTTTCTTGAAAACACTTCTACTCCTCACCTTGGCTTGACCTTGGCCTTCTTATGGCACCTCTATCTGGCTTTATTCAGGACAGACTTAATTATAGTTAGCAAGCCCTGTGGTTGGGTCATCTGACAATTTGGTGTAACAGGATGGTTCTCTTCTGAACTATGCTCTACCATGTGTTGGGTCACGCGTAGATTATAGTGGAGATGACGTGGGTGTGTACGTGTGATTTGGCTGAAGTGTCTAGAGTCTAATAATAATCGGGCAGTGGGATAAGTAGATAGTTAATAAAAAGAAATTGCTTCTCCCTTCTGATTTCCCTTTTTTTGGGAGATTGGTTTTCATCGAAATATGTATACGTGGATGACTGGTATGCTTATTGCAAATGGGAGTTTATTGGAAAATGGATGGTCCATTTCTATCATGGAAGAGTGGAAAGAATATGGGTTTTGAAGCCAGCTGGGCCTGTGTTTGAAACCTGGTTCTGGCTGTGTGATCTTGGACGAGTCATTCCGGATCTCCATGTGCTCATGCAAACATGATCATTATACCTACTTTGTAGGATTGTTACAAAGATGGAAATGATGAATATAAAGAACCCAGTACACAGTAAGTATTAAATGATAGAAGTTATTTTTATTGTCATTGGAATTGCCTTACTTTTTAAGATCTAGATAAGGTTGTCTTGGACTGCCGTTTTTCAGAATTTGGAGGAATCCAGTACCCTACCCGAAATGTTATAAATTCTTCAAGTTCTTCCATTTCTGTGTACAGTTCTGGCTCCAAGCTTTAGCTTCTTCCAGATTGGCTTTTCCTTTAGAGGGAGCAAATCAAGTAGGAAGCATTGTTCAAAGCGTTGATGGGGTGTTCAGAGGGTCAAACCTACTAGGAGATAGAACCTTCTAAGACAATAATTGCTACCAGATGTGATAGAGGATCCATTTTTAGATCTGGAGAGTTTGTTGGAAACATGCCAATTACACCATTTTCTGTGCCTGTCTGTGTTCTTGAAGTATTTGAAAATTAAAAGCAAATTTTAAAGGAGCTAGAATAGGGGATGTGAGAAGTACTTGATATAGATAGTTTATGAGGATATGTTGGTGAGATTTAGCAGTTAGGGCCCCCAAACATACTTGCCAATGAAGTACCATAAAGAAAATAATAACGATTCACTTAAGATTAACCCTAGGCAGCTTTCTGACTGTGAGGGGAAGAGTACAAGACAGTAGCAGAATAATATTGTTAGATCTCATTACAAGGGAGATGAGGGACTTTTTATTCTCCTGTGAAATGGAATGAAGGTTTTCCCCACCTCAGTTGTAGGCCACCATCATATATTGAATTGGTTTAACTTTCGTTTTGGCTTCTGCAGGACCTTAATTGGAAATTCAAGCTACTTCATGGCTGGCCTTTGGTTATCATATTACCTTGTTTTCATGTGAAAGGAAGCCTGGGCTACCTCAATGGTATCTTGAAATGGTGCCCTTCAGGGAATTTTGAGGTGAGGAAGCCAGACACCAATATTTCCAGTACAAGAGATATTTGCCATTTTGATTCACACGTTGGCCTCTTTTCCACCCAAGAAAGCTCATTCGTGGGACTTTGTGTTATGTAAATATTTTGAAGGCTTGGTTTACAACAAGAACTACTGCTGTTACGCTACTACCATGTCCAGAAGTAACATCTACTGAGAACTTGCGAACGCTGGGTGTGGCTTGCCCCTCAAATTAGCAATGCTTTTGATGGAGCGAGGTCATAGGCTGGAAGGTTCTTGGAAAGCCAGCTTCTGCAAGGGGCTGGGACCAGTCCTTTCATTTTTGTATCCTCAGTACTTACCACAATACCAGCATGTGGAAAGCCCCTGAGTATAGGTAAGGCAGGTACTTTTTTTGGATTAACAGTTGGAAGGTTTTTTTGTTCTTTTTTTTAAACAGCATAGTTTACACAACCATCTCCTTTATTCTATGAAAGAAAAACATTACCGGTAGAAAATGGAAATATTGAACCTATGATACATTTTACAGGTTTTCAGTAATAGATTTGGGCAATTTAAGAATGCAGGGATGAGACTCCTGCGTCTTTCAACTGGAGGATTCTGGAAATCCTCCTGGATTTCATGTCTGAAGGAATTAATACAGAATCCCATAGATCTTGGCTTCAAAGTCTTTAATTTTGCTTTTGATTGTCAGGGGTTTACTTAACTCCATATGCTGCTGGAAGAAGAGAATTCTAATTTGCTAACATGAGGGGCAAGGGTTTAGCTCAGTGGTTTTAGTATTACTTGATCACCTCTCTTCTTTCAGAGCCGAGGGTCATGGTTTTGCAGGTGAGATTTAAAGAAATAAACAGGCATCACAGGAGAGAATAGACTGGGTTGGTTAATTTTCATCTTGATTTTTATTTCTGATTAATTTTAGATCTAGGAATAATGTGCCGTCAGGGAAATAGTTTTCACGGCTCTGGAATTTTGCATTGGGATTGTACTCCGCCTGATTTTTAATTTTAAGCTTAGTATCAAGACATTAGTATGCAGATGCAATGCTGCAGTTGCCAGAACTGTCCAGAGACCAAAGCGTGCGTCTTCTGAAAGACATTATTACTTACTTAAGAACTGGGCATATGACTGCTCCAATGATGGATATGACAGAGTGGAATAATTATCCTAAAAGAGGCAGCCACCCAGACTTTGGTGTTTTGACTCTAATGAAAATGACTTTCAGTAATGCATAAGACACCTCTCAAAATCAGCTCTTTGATTATTTCTACATGTTATTTAGAAATAGTAAATTAAATGGTTTTACAGTTATAACCAAGCCTCCAGCAGGATAACGATAGGATTGTAGAGTTCAGTTAGAAAGACCTAAATTCTAATTTTATTACTTATAGTCTCTCTGTCTCTCCTCATAAACCGCTGCTTTTCTCATCTGCTAAGTAAAGATATATCAATAAATACTTAAAAAAGATTTCAAGGTGTGTGATATTTTGTGCAACGTGTGTGATCACTATTATTATGGCTGTTGTTATTTTTGCGTGTAATAATGAGAATGACAAGGTGACTGGTGATGGAGCAGGGCAGTGCTCTTATAATCGATGCCCTTTAGGAAATGGAGGTGGGCAGGGGAGGAGGCAAAGGTTTGTAAGAAATAGCACATGACATGGCCATTGGTCCAGCAGATATTTACTAAGGACCTTTATAATGGTCATTGTGGTAGGTGCTGGATCACGTTTGCATTTCCAAAAGGTAATTTAGGGTGAATGTAGAGAGACTGGAAACAGGATGAACAATTAGGATGCTCTTATAGGAGATGAAGGTCTGGACAAAGAGTAGACATGTGAGAGACTATTGGATTGAAGAAATGTTGGGGGAGGGAACAATGAATTGTGAATGAGATATAGGTTTCTAGCATTGGCAGTTGGGTAAATGATGACTTCGTAAGTGGGACAGGACATATAGGAGGAAAGGAACAAGTTGGTAGGGGATATGAAAAGGGGCAGTGTTTTTCCTAGGAATTCTTGAATTGGAAACTACATTGTTCTGTGTTTTTTTGTTTTTTATTTTTAAATAGCTATGGGCCTTTATTGCCTATCCTTATTCTAGTAGTTCAAATTAGTTGATAATATGTACGTGAAGTAATTCTAGTGTGCCGATGCAATACATCTGAATAATGACTTAATGTTGAGTCAGCTGGCGTGGAACAGTTACAGATGGTATGTGTATGCAGAACCTTTTTTTTGTTTGTTTTTGGTGGTGGTGGTGGTTCTGGAAGGTTATAAACCACAACTCAATAAATATCTTTTAGTTTTTCCAATAAGTTTGCAAACAACCTGCAAAACCATTTTTTAGGCTATGGATAGAAAATGAACATCATAAATTTAGATTATGCTTCTATGAGTTGTTACTTATTTTTCATTTAAATCAGCCCAAGGCTATGTTTGTACTGGAAATAAAGAAGTAGTCTTCTACTATAGAAATACTGTTTCACCACTGGGCAAAGAGTGTTTTTCTGAAAAAACAGATTAAGATAATGATGTCTTTAAAATTTTCTTGTTTGGTACTTATTGCTTTCAAAAATTTCCATTCTGCAGGACAGTAGATTTAATGCGTGGATGACCTTGGGGAGATAAACACCGTTTATTTTTATTTTTTTTTTAATTTATTTTTATTTTTTATTTATTTATTTTTTTGCGGTACGCGGGCCCCTCACCGTTGTGGCCTCTCCCATTGCGGAGCACAGGCTCCGAACGCGCAGGCTCAGCGGCCATGGCTCACGGGCCCAGCCGCTACGTGGCACGTAGTATCTTCCCGGACCGGGGCACGAATCCGTGTCCCCTGCATCGGCAGGCGGACTCTCAACCACTGCGCCACCAGGGAACACCATGTAAAAAGAGGAGTAGGAATAAAAACTGCAGCCTGAGAGAGGGTCTTTAGGCTGCCTCGGCTGCTCCAAGAGAACATTGCTAGCCCCCAATTATAGCCCTGAAGGGAAACAATCACAGGAATTGTAGACTGTGAATTGTGCAGTTTTGTATGCAAATACAAAACTTCTCCTCAATTTAGCTTTGTATTTCTGAACACTCCTAGCTGGTTTGTTGCTTCGTTGTTACTTTACAGTGATACAAGTAAGAGACCTCACCCTGTGGTAAGTGAGTGATTCATTGCTTTTCTGAAGATCCATGAGTAAAGTGTTGCTGGTGGGGCAGCCTGAGATCTACTGAGACCTGCAGTGATTCGGTGATGAAGTTATCCAGCTATTCCAGGATGGATGACGTTATCCCCTGTGTGAGGTTGAAGATCTATGGGCTAAGGAAAGTTAGTTGCAGCTTATTTTCACTTTTTTTTCCCTAGAGAAAAATAGGTACGTTTCATTTTTGCACAAGTTTTTAGAGTGTTTAATATGCACAGCATGAATCTACAACTGGGAAATATAGTGCATGACTTTCTGTGAAGTTATTTGACTTTTTTTATTCTTTTTTTGGATTTAGGATTTTATTTTAATTTTTTTGTTGAGGTATAATTGACATACATTATATTAGTTTCAGGTGTACAATATACATTATATAGTTTCAGGTGTCCAACATATGTAATTCAATGTTTATATATATTGCAAAATAATCACTACTATAAGTCTAGGTAGCATCCGTCACCACACATAGTTACAGGATTTTTTTTCGTATGCTGAGAACTTTTAAGATCTACTCTCATCAACTTTCAGTTAGCAATATAGTGTTACTAACTATACTCACCATGCTGTTGCATTATAGCCTCCTGCCTCTGTTCTCTGTGTCTATGAGCTTATTTTTATTTAAAGTATTTTTTATTAAACTTTTTTATGATTCTACATGTATTTTCAGTTTTTGATTGGCCAATGAAACGCTCCAAAACTGCTTACCCAGTTTTCTCAAAACAATGTAGAGTTCACATGAAAGAATTTAGTAATGACCTGTGTGGATCTGGACCTTCTTTCTCTGTCAAGAGGTTTTATAGCCTTCAGTGTACATAACACACACGGTTTAAAGTATATTATGCTTGTATACGTTTTCCCATACTTTCTTCCTTTTGGTTTTAAGAATGAACTTGGAGTTTTTCAACATTTTTGTAAGTCCCTTAATAGCAAGCTAGCATTCTTGGCAGTAATAAAGATGAAGAATGCTCTGTTACCAAGAAGGAAAGAATAGTTCATCACTGTTCAGACTTTTCTACTGCTTTTACGAAGTCTCAGGTGTCGTGGCGGGTTGGGGAGGCAGTTGCATTTCAAGTCTCAGGGTCTTTATATCTTTTGGGATTTACTCTGGCAACGCTTGTCTCATTCTCTCAAATTAAATTCCCCAAATAAAACAGGGGAAGTGAAGGAAATGAACACATTAAAGAAACTAACAACCATTATTAGACGGTGGTATATTAAACTACAAAAAGGGACATTCGGTTTGATTTCAGAATTTTAAGGGAAAGAGTAAATGGCTTGATCTGAAACTGAAGGTAGATATTTCTAGTTTTGTATTGGAAGAAAGTTTATTAAATTTTTACTTATAATGTAAATGTTCACCTAAATGTTCCTGTGGTTCATTTCTAAATGCTTTGGTGATATATGCATGGCCAACTATTTAATGGTCTTTTATGAAGTCATAGATCTGATTGGGATGAATGCAAATGGTTGGTACTGGGGCTATTCCTTCCCCCTGAGAACAGACGTTGAATTCTCAGCCTCCAGAAGTTATAAAAGTTTACCATCACTGCAGCATTGAGGAGAGTAACACAGGCATAAAGTTGTCTTCTCCTTGGCCGATCTCCTTGTCTCCTTGACATTTAACCAGCCATTTGCTTATATGATGCTCCTCTGTCTCTGGGGGCCCGTGAGTAATTTTCATAGGCCTGAGGATGCAGTGTCTCTTTCAAACTGGGCCTTTACCCTGCTGCTCATGTCTGTCATTTCTGGCTAACTCTTGCCCTGCAGGTGTCTGGTTAGACATTTAGGCCTTTCTGTGTTGGAAAGACCTGCCCTTGGGTCCTGTGTTCTCACAGCATCCTGTGTATCCCCTGCCATAGTCCTGATACCATGTCACACAGTTCTTAAAAGGTATTCTTTGGGACCCCACACTGGTAGTAGTATTCTCCACAAAACATATGGTCAGAAAGTTCTGGAATGGATCGCAGTGATGGTTGTACATTGTGAGTGTACTTAAGGCCACTGAATTGTCCACTGAAAAATGGTTAACATGGTAAATTTTATGCTAAGTATATTTTAACTACAATAAAAAAACAAAAAAGTCTGGGAAATAATCATATTCACCTCCTGGAGATCTTACATTAAAGAATCTGAGAAGTCTTCAAGACCTGTTTGACTTTCTTGACTCAGAGTTCCCCATGCTGAGGCTTTAAAAAAGGCAAAATTTCCTGTTAATGTTCAGCTAATTAATATTCTCTGGGATGTTAAATGGCAAATGCCTACTTACTTCCGCACTAAATGGTGATCTTGAAGGCATGGAAAGGACCCCTCTGTAGTCCTAGAATAGAGGTCAGAGTAAGTCTTTAGTAAATATGTGTTGAGTGAAATACTTAGATCAATATAATATATTATACTGATATAAGTATATAATATAATATTTAAATAAGTATAATAACATGGATAGCACAATGGAGTATTGTGAAAGGGACGTGGAGCTGTAGAGACCATGGGCTGACCTTTGATTTCTTCAGGTATGTAATGGAAATAGAAAACACCCTGTGAGAATAAAAGGGTTAATGCTTTTAAAGCATCTGTCATAGAAGGTCACAAATATATAAATGATAGTTCCTTTCTCTTCCCCTAAAAAATTCAATAATCATAAAATATATGATAGAAACATAAATTTATGATAAAAAATTTATCATAAATTATGGGTGTTTAGGATGAGATTACTTCCAGCCGTGGGGATCAGAGAAGGATTTGAAGTCACATGACTTAAAAGATTGACAGGATTTGGACATGTGGGGATAAAAGAAAGGACATTAACGAGAGAGAAGGAGATGCATAAACATCTGGAGTCGAGAGAGTATTGTATACATACTCTTAAGAAAAATATCATGTTCACTTGTACAGTTTATCCTTTCCACACACTCTTTTTCCCTGACTTTGGAGGAGGAAATTGGCTATGTTTTTTCTGTAGACCTCTATCTATTAGGATCAGACAATTTTGCCTTATTTTCCCCTCCTGTTTTTTTATCTTCCTATAAATACCTCGAATTTAGCTTTCTCACTTTCAGCTTGTAGCATTTTGATATGCTGTATCTTTTCTACAAAACATGCTTATCTTTTTTTTTCCTTAACATTTTTATTGGACTATAATTGCTTTATAATGATGTGTTAGTTTCTGCTTTATAACAAAGTGAATCAGCTGTACATATACATATTCCCCATATCTCTTCCCTCTTGCATCTCCCTCTCTCCCACCCTCCCTATCCCACCCCTTTAGCTGGTCACAAAGCACCGAGCTGATCTCCCTGTGCTATGTGACTGCTTCCCACTAGCTATCTGTTTTACATTTGGTAGTGTATATATATCCATATATATACTACCACTCTCTCACTTTGTCCCAGCTTACACTTCCCCCTCCCTATGTCCTCAGGTCCATTCTCTAGTAGGTCTGCGTCTTTATTCCCGTCTTGCCCCTAGGTTCTTCATGATCTTTTTTGTTTGTTTTAAGATTACATATATACGTGTTAGCATACGGCATTTGTTTTTCTCTTTCTGACTTACTTCACTCTGTATGACAGACTCTAGATCCATCCACCTCACTACAAATAACTCAATTTCATTTCTTTTTATGGCTGAGTAATATTCCATTGTATATATGTGCCACATCTTCTTTATTCATTCATCTCTTGATGGACACTTAGGTTGCTTCCATGTCCTGGCTATTGTAAATAGAGCTGCAATGAACACTTTGGTACATGACTCATTTTGAATTATGGTTTTCTCAGGGTATATGCCCAGTAGTGGGATTGCTGGGTCATATGGTAGTTCTGTTTTTAGTTTTTTTAAGGAACCTCCATACTGTTCTCCATAGTGGCTGTATCAATTTACATTCCCACCAACAGTGTATGAGGGTTCCCTGTTCTCCACACCCTCTCCAGCATTTATTGTTTATAAATTTTTTGATGATGGCCTTTCTGACCAGTGTGAGATGATATCTCATTGTAATTTTGATTTGCATTTCTCTAATGATAAATGATGTTGAGCATCTTTCATGTGTTTGTTGGCAATCTGTATATCTTCTTTGGAGAAATGTCTATTTAGGTCTTCTGCCCATTTTTTGATTGGGTTGTTTGTTTTTTTGATATTGAGCTGCGTGAGTTGCTTGTATGTTTTGGAGATTAATCCTTTGTCAGTTGCTTCATTTGCAAATATTTTCTCCCGTTCTGAGGGTTGTCTTTTGGTCTTGTTTATGGTTTCCTTTGCTGTGCAAAAGCTTTGAAGTTTCACTAGGTCCCATCTGTTTTTTTTTTTTTTTTTTTCCATTTCTCTAAGAGGTGGGTCAAAAAGGATCTTGCTGTGATTTATGTCATAGAGTGTTCTGCCTATGTTTTCCTCTAAGAGTTTTATAGTGTCTGCCTTACATTTAAGTCTTTAATCCATTCTGAGTTTATTTTTGTGTATGGTGTTAGGGAGTGTTCTAATTTCATTCTTTTACATGTAGCTGTCCAGTTTTCCCAGCACGACTTATTGAAGAGGCTGTCTTTTCTCCACTGTATATTCTTGCCTCCTTTATCAAAGATAAGGTGACCATATGTGCGTGGGTTTATCTCTGGGCTTTCTATGCTGTTCCATTGGTCTGTATTTCTGTTTTTGTGCCAGTACCATACTGTCTTGATTACTGTAGCTTTGTAGTATAGTTTGAAGTCAGGGTGCCTGATTCCTCCAGCTCCACTGTTCTTTCTCAAGATTGCTTTGGCTATTCAGGGTCTTTGGTGTTTCCATACAAATTGTGAAATTTTTTCTCCTAGTTCTGTGAAAAATGCCACTGGTAGTTTGATAGGGATTACGTTAAATCTGTAGATTGCTTTGGGTAGTATAGTCATTTTCACAGTGTTGATTCTTCCAATCCAAGAACATGGTATATCTCTCCATCTAATTGTATCATCTTTAATTTCTTTCATCAGTGTCTTATAATTTTCTGCATACAGGTCTTTTGTTACCTTAGGTAGGTTTATTCCTAGGTAGTTTATCCTTTTTGTTGCAGTGGTAAATGGGAGTGTTTCCTTCACTTCACTTTCAGATTTTTCATCATTAGTGTATAGGAATGCAAAAGATTTCTGTGCATTAATTCTGTATCCTGATCCTTTACCAAATTCATTGATTAGCTCTAGTAGTTTTCTCATGGCATCTTTAGGATTCTCTATGTATAGTATCATGTCATCTGCAAAAAGAGACAGCTTTACTTCTTGTTTTCTGATTTGGATTCCTTCTTTTTCTTTTTCTTCTCTGATTGCTGTGGCTAAAACTTCCAAAAATATGTTGAATAATAGTGGTGAGAGTGGGCAACCTTGTCTTGCTCCTGATCTTAGTGGAAATGGCTTCAGTTTTTCACCGTTGAGGATGATGTTGCCTGTGGGATTGTCATATATGGCCTTTATTATGTTGAGGAAAGTTCCCTCTATGCCTACTTTCTGGAGGTTTTTTTTTATCATAAATGGGTGTTGAATTTTGTCGAAAGCTTTCTCTGCATCTATTGAGATGATCATATGGTTCTACTCCTTCAATTTGTTAATATGGTGTATCACGTTCATTGATTTGCATATATTGAAGAATCCTTGCATTTCTGGAATAAACCCCACTTGATCATGGTGTATGATCCTTTTCATGTGCTGTTGGATTCTGTTTGCTAGTATTTTGTTGAGGATTTTTGCATGTTTGTTCACCAGTGATATTGGTCTGTAGTTTCCTTTTTTTGTGACATCTTTGTCTGATTTTGGTAACAGGGTGATGGTGGCCTCGTAGAATGAGTTTGGGAGTGTTCCTCCCTCTGCTATATTTTGGAAGAGTTTCAGAAGGATAGGTGTTAGCTCTTCTCTAAGTGTTTGATAGCATTCGCCTGTGAAGCCATCTGGTCCTGGGCTTTTGTTTGTTGGAGGAGTTTTAATCACAGTTTCAATTTCAGTGCTTGTGATTGGTCTGTTTATATTTTCTATTTCTTCCTGGTTCAGTCTCGGAAGGTTGTGCATTTCTAAGAATTTGTCCATTTCTTCCAGGTTGTCCATTTTATTGGCATGTAGTTGCTTGTAGTAATGTCTCATGATCCTTTGTATTTCTGCAGTGTTAGTTGTTACTTCTCCTTTTTCATTTTTAATTCTATTGATTTGAGCCTTCTCCCTTTTTTTCTTGATGAGTCTGGCTAATGGTTTATCAATTTTGTTTATCTTCTCAAAGAACCAGCTTTTAGTTTTATTGATCATTGCTATCATTTCCTTTATTTCTTTTTCATTTATTTCTGATCTGATCTTTATGATTTCTTTCCTTCTAACTTCGGAGTTTTTTTGGTTTTCTTTCTCTGATTGCTTTAGGTGTAAGGTTAGGTTGTTTATTTGAGGTGTTTCTTGTTTCTTGAGGTTGGATTGTATTGCTATAAACTTCCCTCTTAGAACTGCTTTTGCTGCATCCCATAGGTTTTGGGTCATCGTGTTTTCCTTGTCATTTGTTTCTAGGTATTTTTTAATTTCCTCTTTGATTTCTTCAGTGATCTCTTGGTTATTAATAGTGTATTGCTTTGCCTCCATGTGTTTGTATTTTTTTTTACAGATTTTTTCCTGTGATTGATATCTAGTTTCATAGCGTTGTGGCCGGAAAAAATGCTTGATATGATTTCAGTTTTCTTAAATTTACCAAGGTATGTGACCCAAGGTATGATCTATCCTGGAGAATGTTCCATGAGCACTTGAGAAGAAAGTGTATTCTGTTGTTTTTGGATGGAATGTCCTATAAATATCAATTAAGTCCATCTTGTTTAATGTATCATTTAAAGCTTGTGTTTCCGTATTTATTTTCATTTTGGATGATCTGTATATTGGTGAAAGTGGGGTGGTAACATCCCCTACTATGATTGTGTTACTGTTGATTTCCCCTTTTGTGGCTGGTAGTGTTTGCCTTATGTATTGAGGTACTTCTATATTGGGTGCATAAGTGTTTACAATTGTTATATCTTCTTCTTGGATTGATCCCTTGATTATTATGTAGTGTCCTTCTTTGTCTCTTGTTTTAAAGTCTATTTTGTCTTCTTTTTCTCTTTGTTTTAAAGTCTATTTTGTCTGATATGAGAATTGCTACTCCAGCTTTCTTTTGATTTCCATTTGCATAGAATATCTTTTTCCATCCTCTCACTTTCAGTCTGTATGTGTCCCTAGGTCTGAAGTGGGTCTCTTGTAGACAGCATATATATGGGTCTTGTTTTGGTATCCATTCAGCCAGTCTGTGTCTTTTGGTTGGAGCATTTAATCCATTTACATTTAAGGTAATTATCGATATGTATGTTCCTATTCCCATTTTCTTAGTTGTTTTGGGTGTGTTATTGTAGGTTTTGTCCTTATCTTGTGTTTCCTGCCTAGATAAGTTCCTTTAGCATTTGTTGTAAAGTTGGTTTGGTTGTGCTGAATTCTCTTAACTTTTGCTTGTCTGTAAAGGCTTAAATTTCTCCATCAAATCGGAATGAGATCCTTGCTGGGTAGAGTAATCTTGGTTGTAGGTTTTTCTCCTTCATCACTTTAAATCTGTCCTGCCACTCCCTTCTGGCTTGCAGAGTTTCTGCTGAAAGATCAGCTGTTAACCTTATAGGGATTCCCTTGTGTGTTATTTGTTGTTTTTCCCTTGCTGCTTTTAATATTTTTTCCTTGTATTTAATTTTTGATAGTTTGATTCATATGTGTCTTGGTGTGTTTCTTCTTGGATTTGTCCAAGGAGATACTTATTGTTATTTGTTTATTTATTATATGGGACTCTCTGTGCTTCCTGGACTTGATTAACTATTTCCTTTCCCACATTATGGAACTTTTCAACCACAGTCTCTTCAAATATTTTCTCAGTCCCTTTCTTTTTCTCTTATTCTCCTGGGAATCCTATAATTCTAATGTTGGTGCATTTAATATTGTCCCAGACGTCTCTGAGACTGTCCTAAGTTCTTTTCATTCTTTTTTCTTTATTCTGCTCTGCAGTATTTATTTCCACTATTTTATCTTCCAGGTCACTTATCCGTTCTTCTGCATCAGTTATTCTGCTGTTGATCCCTCTGGAGAATTTTTAATTTCGTTTATTGTGTTGTTCATGATTGTTTGTTTGCTATTTCTTTCTCCTAGGTCCTTGTTAAATGTTTCTTGTGTTTTCTCCATTCTGTTTCCAAGATTTTGTATCATCTTTACTATCATTACTCTGAATTGTTTTCTAGGTAGACTGCCTATTTCCTCTTCGTTTGTTAGGTCTGGTGGGTTTTTACCTTGCTCCTTCATCTGCTGTGTGTTTCTTTTTTTTCCCATTTTGCTTAACTTACTGTGTTTGGCGTCTCCCTTTCAGAGGCTGCAGGTTCGTAGTTCCCGTTGTTTTTGGTGTCTGTCCCCAGTGGCTGAGGTTGGTTCAGTGGGTTGTGTAGGCTTCCTGGTGGAGGGGACTAGTGCCTGTGTTCTGGTGGGTGAGGCTGGATCTTGTCTTTCTGGTGGGTAGGTCCACGTCTGGTGGTATGTTTTGGGGTGTCTGTGACCTTATTATGATTTTAGGCAGCCTCTGTGCTAATGGGTGCGGTTGTGTTCCTGTCTTGGTAGTTGTTTGGCATAGGGTGTCCAGCAGTGTAGCTTGTTGGTCGTTGAGTGGAGCTGGGTCTTGGCGTTGAGATGGAGATCTCTGGGAGGTTTTCACCGTTTGATGTTACGTGGAACTGGAAGGTCTCTGGTGGACCAATGTCTTGAGCTTGGCTCTCCCACCTCAGAGGCACAGCCTTGATGCCTGGCTGGAGCCACAATAGCCTGTCATCCACACGGCTCAGAGTAAAAGGGAGAAAGAAAGAAAGAAAGAAACAGATGAACTAAACTAAGCTAAAATTAAAAAGGTATTAAAATAAAAAACAAAAAATAATTATTAAAAAAATGTTTTAAGTAATTTAAAAAGAAAGAACAACGAAACCAAAAAACAAATCCAGCAATGATAAGAAGTGTTGAAAAGTATATTAAAACAAAAAAACAAAAAATAAACGGACAGACAGAACCCTAGGACAAATGGTAAAAGCAAATCTATACTGTGAAAAAATCACACAGAAGCGCATACACATACACACTCACAAAAAGAGGAAAAGGGGAAAAATAATAAATCTTGCTCCCAAAGTCCACCTCCTTAATTTGGGATGAGTCGTTGTCTATTCAGGTATTCCACAGATGCAGGGCACATCAAGTTGACTGTGGAGACATAATTCGCTGCTCCTGAGGCTGCTGGGAGAGATTTCCCTTTCTCTTCTTTGTTCTCACAGCTCCCGGGGCTCAGCTTTGGATTTGGCCCTGCCTCTGCGTGTAGGTCGCCTGAAGTCGTCTGTTCTTTGCTCAGACAGGACGGGGTTAAACGAGCAGCTGATTCGGGGGCTCTGGCTCACTCAGGCCGGGGGGAGGGAGGGGTGTGGATGTGGGGCGAGCCTGCGGCGGCAGAGGCCAGCGTGACGTTGCACCAGCCTGAGGCGTGCCGTGTGTTCTCCCGGGGAGGTTGTCCCTGGATCACGGGACCCTGGCAGTGGCGGGCTGCACAGGCTCCCCGGAAGGGGGGTATGGAGAGTGAGCTGTGCTCGCACACAGGCTTCCTGGTGGCGGCAGCGGCAGCCTTAGTGTCTCATGTCCACCTCTGGAGCTCCTTTAAGCAGCAGTCTTAATTCCCTCTCCTCGCGCACCAGGAAACAAAGAGGGAAGAAAAAGTCTCTTGCCTCATCGGCAGGTCCAGACTTTTTTCCCGACTCCCTCCCGGCTAGCTGTGGCGCACTAGTTCCTTCATACTGTGTTCACGCCGCCAACCCCAGTCCTGTCCCTGCGCTCCGACCGAAGCCTGAGCCTCAGCTCCCAGCCCCGCCCGCCCCGGCGGGTGAGCAGACAAGCCTCTCGGGCTGGTGAGTGCCGGTCGGCACCGATGCCCTGTGCGGGAATCTCTCCGCTTTGCCTTCCGCACCCCTGTTGCTGCGCTCTTCTCCATGGCTCTGAAGCTTCCCCCCTCCACCCCCCGCAGTCTCTGCCCGCGAAGGGGCTTCTAGTGTGTGGAAACCTTTCCTCCTTCACAGTTCCCCGCCAGTGGTGCAGGTTCTGTCCCTATCTTTTGTCTGTTTTTTCATTTTTCTTTTGCCCTATCCAGGTACGTGGGGCGTTTCTTGCGTTTTGGGAGGTCTGAGGTCTTCTGCCAGCATTCAGTAGGTGTTCTGTAGGAGTTGTTCCCCATGTAGATGTGTTTCTGATGTATTTGTGGTAAGGAAGGTGATGTGCACGTCTTACTCTTCCGCCAGCTTGAAGCTCCTCTCCTTATCCTTTTGATGAACCCTTGCACTAAGAGGCCATGAGCCCTTGTGGGGCAAGAATCATGCTCAGTTTTGTCCACTCAGTACTTAACATTGTGCTCAGCACACGGGAGTGATGGACTGAATGATTGCCAGCTGAATGAGGGAATGGATGGATGGATGAATGAATGAATAAAAACATAGATCTAGTGCTGTGTGTCTACGATTGAGGCCAGGGAGCTCTAATGAGTTTATGTGAAGTGCCAGGTGGTAGCCAATGTTAAAACACAAGTGCTTTCCCTGAGATGTGGTGTGATCTGGTGGAGAGCAGCATCCTCACTGTATATACAGTAATCCAGGTTATCCACGGGTCGTAGAAAGGGCTGAGAAAAAGCCAGGCAGCGAAGTGGGAACTAATTTGTAGATGATCATGTTTGCTCCAGGGCAAAGTGTGGTCTGAGGGCAGTGTACCTAGGGAGAAAAGTGGGAGCCAGTTGACAGGAGAGTTCTGTTAAATGTGTGAAGATAGAGGTTCCATATCATTGCTTTGTTGGGAAGAACAGTTATATTTTCATAGCAGTTGTGATTCAGTTCATTAAATACTTAATTTGATTGTGTACTAGCAAGGGCAGGGAATTAGAGGGATGCGAAGAGGTGATAGTGTCAACAGATTGATCCTTTGGGAAATTTTCAATCTTATAGAGAAATAAAACATAGAAATCCGAGCTTTTTTTTTTTTTAAATCCCACATTTGTTTATTTATTTATTTTTGGCTGTGGTGGGTCTTCGTTTCTGCGCGAGGGCTTTCTCTAGTTGTGGCAAGCGTGGGCCACTCTTCATCGCGGTGCGCGGGCCTCTCACTATCGCGGCCTCTCTTGTTGTGGAACACAGGCTCCAGACGCGCAGGCTCAGTAGTTGTGGCTCACGGGCCTAGTTGCTCCATGGCATATGGGATCTTCCCAGACCAGGGCTCTAACCCGTGTCCCCTGCATTAGCAGGCAGATTCTCAACCACTGCACCACCAGGGAAGCCCTGAGCTATGTTTTAAGACCCATATCAGTCACTATCTCCTCCATGAAATCCTCCCCAGTGAAGACAGAATCCTATGAAATTATTTTTGTGCAGTTGGAAACTTAATTTTGTTTCATCTTATAGTATTTACTGATTGCTTGCTACGTGGGTATGAGTTTTATTTTCCCCTCCAGATTAAATATTTGAGGTCAGGGCCCATGCCTTACTAATGGAATGATGAATATGACAGGTTAATAGTATAATCTTACATGATTCCTGAAGTCTCTAACAATCAGTATGTGACAAAGAAATATAAACAGTGGAATCTTTGGATTACTTGTCCTAACACTGAAGAAGTATACCTTAATACTGCTTTAAAGCAGTCCAATTTATAAAACAAGTTTATATGTATTATTCATATTTCATGAGGATCTGGAGTGTACACATTAACAATATATTTTAGAAATAAAAAATTGTCCATTTTTAGAGAAATGTTTTTCAAAGGTGTCAGTCTATCTCAACAAGTTTTTTATGGTCTTCAGTTACATTTCTTCCTTATGTCTTTAATATTGTTTCTAAATTCTTAAGTTCTATTTGTCAGTAATACCAAGTGATTCTCTTTTCTACTAGGTTATCCAGATTTTGCCATCCTGGAAGACATTGAAATTTAATTTTTTTTCTGTTGTCTGAGTGCTTGTTTTGGACTTGGAAGAAATGTCTGTGGATTTTTTTTTTTTTTAAGCGGAAGGGATGTTTGAGAGTATAGTCCTGAGTATCTGGATGTACATTCATTCTGCTGTTAATTGAGTTGCTGTTCTGCTAATATCTACTGACAGCCTCTCATTCATGTTTATAGTTCTCGTATAGGAAGGTGAGATGTTACAAGCTTAAGGTGATGGGCTTAAACTTGGCTTTCCTTCCCTCCTTCCCTCCTTCCCCCATAGATGGTAAAGAAAGCAAAACAAGAAACTAAGAGTTGATTCTGAAAATTGATAAAAGAATTATTCTTTGTAATTTAATTCTAAACCATTATATTAAAGCATATTGTTTATACTTTATTATTAATTGTTTGTAGATGTAGAAACATGAGGTTCTGTAAGGGCTTATCACCTTCCTGGATGTTAGACCCATGATAGGATTTTGTTTAGTTAGAGTTTTATTGTCCACAGCAGTTGTTTTCTTTAAAGCAATTTAAGAAATCATATATTTTAAACTTGCTTACTAGATAACTAAGTTATACATTGAAGGGAGTGCTATATTAGGAGATTCTAATACTTATGGATTAGGAATCATTTGTTTGAACTGTAGGCTATGCATGCAAATATTGTGGATAAAAAGAATCATTTAAGCATTTGAAAAATTAGATGTGACCAGATGAAGTTGTGGTTATAAAGTGTATTTGACTAGGACTTGACTTTTTGTTAAAAACAGGATGAATTTGAAGCACATTTTTCTCATGATAATCCCAAATGATTTCACTGCCTTTCTAGATTTTTGTACCTTTCACAATGTGTAAGACATATCTGTCTTCCCTGTTAGTCAGCAAAATTTTTGAGGAAAAAAAAGAAAAAGAAACATTGTATACAGAGTTGATAATTAGTTTAAATATAACTACAGGAAGTACTTTATATCAGCTGGGAGTTTATTGATCAATGCAGTATTTTTAATTAAAAAAATCATGACCCCAATAATGTTGTCTACTTGAATTGAATTGGAAGCAAAATGTATAATTTGTTAGATATCTTTTCCATGTAAATATCCACCGGAATATTTTAAATTGAGAAACTGCAAATCTCTCTCTTTGCATACTAGAGGCGTAGTTGTTTTGGATGACAAGAATACTCTTTTCATATGTTTAGCCCTTCACTCATTCACAGATACATGTAAATACCCTTGTTAAAGAGATGCTTTTTTTTGGTGGGGGGTGGTGGGGTGGGGGTGGGGGTGTGCCAGGCAGGTTGTGGGATCTTAGTTCCCCGACCAGGGATCGAACCCAGGCAGTGAGAGCACAGAGTCCTAACCACTGGACGCCAGGGAATTCCAGAGAGAGACTCTTTTTCTAGTGTAAACATTGACACTAGGTGCTGGTGATACAGTGATACCAAGTTTCAAATGAGAGTCTGTTGGTTCCAAAAGCCATATCCTTTCACTCTTACAAGGATGGCAGATAGGTTTGTTCACTTGTGGAGCATCTATTATGTACCGAGATCTGTTTTTCTGTAGTGTCCATAGGGTAATCCCCAGTATCATGCTGAGTTTGGCTTGTATTCTGAACTGGTACAGAGCTTCCTCTGGGGAGAGGAGGTTTGGAAGCAGGTTACCAGCTTACTCTTCTTGTGGATCATGTGAGTCAGGCATTTGTAAGTTTATATAGTACGTTAATATAGAATAATCATGCCATCATGTAATCACATAATTCACCCATCAAATCTTTACTGGACTTTTGTGTGTCAGGTTAACCCCCTTCCCCACCGCCCCTGCTCAATCATCTTATCCTCTATCATCAGGGAGCTTAAAAAGGCTAAATAGAGATAATTAGGGATGTGATGACCAAAAGCCACTTTAAAGTTAACAAACGTAAATTATTTATTTATTTTTAATTTTTTTTTTTTTTTGTGATACGCGGGCCTCTCACTGTTGCGGCCTCTCCCATTGCAGAGCACAGGCTCTGGACGCGCAGGCTCAGCGGCCATGGCTCACGGGCCCAGCCGCTCCGCGGCATGTGGGATCTTCCCAGACCAGGGCACGAACCTGCGTCCCCCTGCATCGGCAGGCGGACTCTCAACCATTGCACCACCAGGGAAGCCCTATTTATTTATTTTTATACATCTTTATTGGAGTGTAATTGCTTCACAATGTTGTTAGTTTCTCCTGTACAATAAAGTGAATCAGCTGTACACACACACATATCCCCATATCCCCTCCCTCTTTTTTTTTCTTTAAATTTATTTTGTTTTTTTGGGTGCGTTGGGTCTTCGTTGCTGCGCAGGGACTTTCTCTAGTTGCAGCAAGTAGGGGCCACTCTTCATTGCGGTGCACAGTCTTCTCATTATGGTGGCTTCTCTTGTCACGGAGCACATGCTCTAGGCGCACAGGCTTCAGTAGTTGTGGCACACACGGGCTCAGTAATTGTGGCTCGTGGGCTTTAGAGCGCAGGCTCAGTAATTGTGGTGCACGGGCTTAGTTGCTCCACGGCATGTGGGATCTTCCCAGACCAGGGCTTGAACCTGTGTCCCCTGCATTGGCAGGCAGATTCTTAACCACTGCGTCACCAGGGAAGTCCCTCCCCTCCCTCTTGAGCCTCCTTCCCACCCTCCCTATCCCACCCCTCTAGGTGGTCACAAAGCACAGAGCTGATCTCACCATGCTGTGCAACAGCTTCCCACCAGCCATCTGTTTTACATTTTGTAGTGTATGTATGTTAATGCTACTCTCTCACTACGTCCCAGCCTCCCCTTTCCCCCTGTGTCCTCCAGTCTGTTCTCAGCATCTGCTTCTTTATTCCTGCCCTACCACTAGGTTCTTCAGTACCGTTTTTCTAGATTCCATGTGTATGCGTTAGCATATGGTATTTGTTTTTCTCTTTCTGACTTACTTCACTCTGTATGACAGATTCTAGGTCCATCCACCTCACTAGAAATAACTCAATTTCGTTCCTTTTTATGGCTGAGTAATATTCCATTGTATATGTGCCACATCTTCTTTATCCATTCGTCTGTTGATGGACACTTAGGTTGTTTTCACGTCCTGGTTATTGTAAATAGAGCTGCAGTGAACATTGTGGTACATGACTCTTTTTGAATTATGGTTTTCTCAGGGTATATGCCCAGTAGTGGGATTGCTGGGTCATATGGTAGATCTATTTGTAGTTTTTTAAGGAACCTCCATACTGTTCTCCATAGTGGCTGTATCAATTTACATTCCCACCAACAGTGCAGGAGGGTTCCCTTTTCTCCACACCCTGTCCCAACATTTATTGTTTCTGGAGTTTTTGATGATGGCCATTCTGAAGCCAGCAGTTTCTGATTATAAGTGGCTATTGTTTTAATGTTTGGGTTGTATGAAAAAAACAATTTTGTGGAGTGGTAGAATTTTGATAGGAAATGAAATCACAAGTTGTAGGAACATGGCAAAATAACCATTCCCATAGCCCACAGCTCTCCTCACAAATTTTGCCTGTAAAAACTCTTCCCTGAAAACCATCGGGGAGTTTGGGCGTTTAGAGCGTGAGCTGCCCATTCTCCTTGCTTGGCCCTTGCAATAAACATTTCTGTGCTCCAAACTCCTATGTTTTGGTTTGTTTGGCCTCAGTGTGTGTTGGACACATGAACTTGAGTGTGACCACAGGGGTTGGCACATTGGTCTTTCCTTTTGAAAAGTAGAGACAAAAGGCGGAAGCTGGAAGACACAGCCACTTTTTATTAGCTCCAGGGAGTGTTAGTGTGCCACAAAGATTTGACTCGCCTTTGAGAGATCTAGAATTTGGCATATGCTTCAGCCACTGGATGTAAAACACAGACAAAACAGAGGAGGGGAGCTAAGGGGCAGAGGGACGGTCTCAGCCAATCTCCTGCCCCCCTAGGTTGTTGATGGAGGGAGCCAGAGGTGAAGCTGGCCTCTGTTTCTGCACCACCTGAAAAGTAATTTCATTCATGTCCTGGATTGAATCAGATTCCCTGCCTTGAGTTCAGAAAACTCACAAAACCAAGGAGTAACACCAGAGTGCTGATTTGTTAACTGATGCTGAAACACGCTGGCTCAGCTGGGCTGGAGTTTGTAGTTGCCCGGCTGTAGTCTTGGTGAGCCACGATACTTACTCATTCATCAAACAGTATTTTTAGGCTCTTGGGGTACAGTGTGAACAGGACAAGTGTTCTAGGGTGTTCTGAGAGGGAGGCAGGGTGAGGGAGCAGAGGCAGGCAGAAATGAAGAATGGGAAGACTATCAGATAACGATGAGCGATGATGTACGGAAGGTGCCAGTGGGAAGCTGTGAGAGCGAGTGGCCGGCTTGCTGGCTTACACGGGCTGGCATCCCGAAACCTTGCAGACTGTTCAACCAAGGGGGGCTTGATGAGCTTGGAATCAAGGACCCACCCCATGACTCCCTGCCTTTTTGACAGACATAAGCTTTTTGTAGTTATGCGTGTAAATGCGATCTGGTTCAGGCCAGAGCTCTCCAAGTTGATTTTGCTTATCTTTGTTTACAGTTTTGTTTCTGCTCCTTTCTTATTTATTTACTTTTATTATTTTATTTTTTAATTGAAGTGTTGTTGATTTACAATATCATGTTTCAGGTGTATAACACAGCAATTCAGTTATACATATATATATTTTATATCTCTGTATATCTATTCTTCTTCAGATTCTTTTCCCTTATAGGTTATTATGAAACATTGAGTAGAGTTCCCTGTGCTATACAGTAGGTTCTTGTTGGTTATCTATTTTATATATAATAGTGTGTATATGTTATGCTAACTCTCAAAAGGCAGTCCCCTTCCTTTTTCCCAGAATCGTTGGGGCTCTCTCTAGCTCCTGTCCATACCCCATGTGCCTGCTATGATGTATTTAAAATCATGAAATAAGCCGGCCCCACGTGGGAATATATTTCAGAGAAATATTTGCAATGTTCGTGCTTTTAGGCCTCATGTTATTTATTATTCATTTTGTTTTTTACGCCTGGAAAGAGAGCGCTGATGGAGGAGGCAGGTGAAGTGGTGGATGGTTGAAAAATCAGTAACAGGAAAGAAATGAAACTGATTTTCAGGAGAAAAGCTTAAGTATTTTTGACAAATTCATGTGCAAATTTCTGCTGAACTCATGAGGGATGAAATTTCTTAAAAAGGATCATAATCTCCTTGCATTTGACTTGCTTCATCTGAAAGCACTGGAGAAACAGATGGGTGAATTACAAATTTTTGAGACTGTCAAAAATTGGGCCCTAGCTTTCGTAAGGTTGGGGTAAATTATGAACTGCCTATCCCCAGATTACATAATGTTCTTGAATTTATTTTAAATAATATTTTTTCATCTATTATTAAAACTTCAAAATAAACAGTGTGAGGGTGATCTTAGTGCTGCACCCACCACGGTGCCATGGGCATTCGGCCAAATTGAACCTGGGAATGTTGCTTTTTTTAAAAAAATAAATCTATTTTATTTATTTATTTTATTTTTGGCTGTGTTGGGTCTTCGTTGCTGCGTGCGGCCTTTCTCTAGTTCCTGTGAGCGGGGGCTACTCTTCTTGCGGTGCGCGGGCTTCTCATTGCGGTGGCTTTTCTTGCTGCAGAGCGTGGGCTCTAGGGCACGTGGGCTTCAGTAGTTGTGACGCACAGGCTTAGTTGCTCTGGAGCATGTGAGATCTTCGCGGATCAGGGCTCGAACCTGTGTCCCTTGCATTGGCAGGTGTGTTCTTAACCACTGCGCCACCAGCGAAGTCCTGGAATTTTGCTCCTTAAGGAGAGTTTCCCATCATCTGACATAGAGCACCTGGGGTTTGCCAGCTTTCCCCGCTTCTCCGATAGTATTTGTGAGCAGTATCCCGGACGTAATATTAGGCAACACCAGCAATAAAACAGATGCTTTCTGCATGAATGTTTTTGGAGGCAGAAAGATGAGCCAATTAAACATTTTGTTTCCTGATGCATGTGTAACATTTGTACACATGGATGATCTTTTTGAAATTTGTGATTTGCTACTGTTGACAGTGATATTTAGACTGAAGTCTCTCGGGGCTGGAGCCCAGATTTTTAAATTATTTGCAAAAAGTGTTTTAGTAAGTGAAATTAGCCCTGTATTTTAAAATGAATGAACATAACAGATCACTGTTGGAAAGCAGGTAAAATCTACCTCATATTTTATTTATTCTTTAGACATGTTACATGATTGAGTCATGTCATGAGTATTTAAGGAAACAAAATAATTCTCTGGCACGCCTAAATTTCATGTTGGCAATTGGACACCATAGAGCATTTGCAATTCTAGTTACAAATTGTACTGCTGTCCAGAAGGTCTCATTGAGCTCAGGGCATTTGCTGCCTCCTGTACCAGTTTTGAGGAAATAAAAACATCTGGGTGTACTTGTTAGGTTCTAGGGTTTCAGGTTCCATCTCTGTACAGCACGACCTAACAAGAAAATCAGTAGTCACCGGAGAGTATGCTTGGCATTAAATTACGCGAGATAAATGTTTTTGTTTGGGTTTGAACAAAAACTAAAGCAACAAATACGCTAACCAACAGAACCCACGTCTTCACTGCAGATTGGCTGTTAACACTTTGCATTCTAAGATCGTCTCCCACATGCTATCACCAAAGCTGCTTTATTTGATTTCCAAAGCTGTGCTGTGTTGAATATTTGATGAAACAGACTGCAGATGTCTGCAGTGGCGTCTTTGGTGAATCCCTGCTCACAGCTGAGAAGTCTCTCCTCTTGGAGATTTCCAGGGCTTGGTTCTCAGTCTGGAGAACAGAGGAGAGAAGCATGATTATTCCTTTCAGTGGGTAGGCACGAGAATGATATGTGAACACTCAGAACTTCCTACCTTCCAATAAAAATTCCACATACAGTTAGTGATCCTCACGTCAAATGGTAGTGGTCCAGCTTTTCTTAGAGGAACAAAGACTGTTCAGCAGTTTGTCTCCAGGGAGGGCAATTTTGCTGAGTAATATCTGTGGCCATGATGGTGAGGACATTCTTTTGTTTGCTGTAAATTTTCGACTGGATGAGTATGATAGTGTGAGCATTCCTGTTCATAAGGCAGAGAGTAAGCAATGCAGTCTGTCATTAGTAGTTTTCTCTAAATGAGGGAATCAGTGTGGTTCTCTGATGTCTGGTTGCATGTCAGGAGCCCATAGGTGAAAGCTGTGATTCTAAGTCTAGGCTGACTTTCTTTTTCTTAAAACAAAAAACGAAACAACAATAACAACCCCTTCTTTTCCTGGATACCCACCCAGCCAAAGGGAAACGGATTTATTGGGGTACTGATGTCAGGAGACCAGTAGTCCTGGGGGTTAGGGCAGGCTGGAACCTACAGCTGTCACAGTGTGTCTTAGAAATGGCCTGGATCTCACTCCATTCGCCTATAAATGTTCTTTGTAGATCCCACGTGGGGTTGGTAGGCTTGGCCAGCTTCCAGTAAAGAGACTGTTAGCCCCATTGCCAGTAATGGCCTTCTCTTCCTGGGCATCACTTGTTAGAAGTTTTATTAGGGACGAAGCTTTAAGAATAATGCGTTTGGGCTTCCCCAGTGGCACAGTGGTTAAGAATCTGCCTGCCAATGCAGGGGACTCGGGTTTGAGCCCTGGTCTGGGAAGATCCCACATGCTGCGGAGCAACTAAGCCCGTGCGCCACAATTACTGAGCCCACGCGCCTAGAGCCTGTGCTCCGCAGCAAAGAGAAGCCACTGCAACGAGAAGCCCGTGCACCGCAAGGAAGAAGAGTAGCCCCCTCTTGCCACAACTAGAGAAAGGCTGCGCGCAGCAACGAAGACCCAACGCAGCCAAAAATCAACAAATTTATAAAAAAGAAGAAAAGAATAATGGGTTTGATCTGTGTGCAGAGGAGAGCCTGGCTTAGGAAATTCATAGCTGCATTTTTGACATCCTGTTTTTCCTGGAGGTCTGTTATTTGAGGGTTAGGAACTTTGGTGTCATCTGTCTTCTGAACGCCCTGCCTGTTAAAGGTAGAGTCTGTTATTTCTTAAGACACTGATGATCAAGTTGATAGATTGCCAAGGCTTCTGCTCCTCTTTGCCATGTCTTCTCCAGCCCTCTCTGAGAGGATCGTCCATGCCTTTGGAGAATGGAGGTGAAAAAACATGTAGCCCATAATACTTGAATTATAATTTGGGGGGAAATTGAAGGATGGGGGTAATTAACATGTTTGAGTTTTCAGTGATCTCTTTTTGCGAGTGTTTTTTGCCACCGCGAAGAACAGCAGTACTGTCTGCCATCAGATGTGCCCTACTTTCAGATGTTAAATGCTCTATACCAGCTATAGATTTAATTTAGTGGTCAGGAGCAGTGTTGGCTTTTGATCTTTTAGGATGTTGATCTAAATGTGCTAGGAATATTTAAGTCTATACTCTTAATTTCATCCGCATGGGGTGTATGGCATTGGAAACAATTTGGGTATTGATTTTTCGGGTTTTGTGTTTTTCTTTGTAGCCAGCCAAAAAGAACAGAATTAAATGTTTCATTTGAGATACCTCATCCTATGACTTTTTTCCTTCATCTTTGGGTTTTCCATAATAATAGGAAACTTTGATATGCCATGGTGATTTCTTTTTTCTTTTCTTTTTTTTTTTTTTTTCGCGGTATGCAGGCCTCTCACCGTTGTGGCCTCTCCCGTTGCGGAGCACAGGCTCCGGACGCGCAGGCTCAGCGGCCATGGCTCACGGGCCCAGCCGCTCCGCCGCATGTGGGATCCTCCCGGGCCGCGGCACGAACCCATGTCCCGCGCATCGGCAGGCGGACTCCCAACCACTGCACCACCAGGGAAGCCCTGGTGATTTCTTTTTTTCTTTTGATAGTGACCGAATGAGATGTGTGTGATTGCATCAAATATTAAATTGTTACTAAATTGTAGTTAGTGTGAACATGCATTCATCATTTCTAAATGTCATCTAATTATTTAGAAATTACTTGCCCCCCCCAAACACCAAAATCTCATTTGTTGTTGTCTTCGCTTATGGTATGAATGGGCTGCTCTGTGTAATTACCTTTTTGCTAGGTGAAATATGCTTCTCATATCTTGCCCTGTTTTAAAAATAAATATGACTGAAATTTTACCTTCACATTTGTAAATGTATAACATAATTGGAATATTTTTTTTTTTTTAATTAATTTATTTATTTATTGGCTGTGTTGGGCCTTCGTTTCTGTGCCAGGGCTTTCTCCAGTTGCGGCGAGCGGGGGCCACTCTTCATCGCGGTGCGCGGGCCTCTCACTGTCGCGGCCTCTCTTGTTGCGGAGCACAGGCTCCAGACGCGCAGGCTCAGTAGTTGTGGCTCACGGGCCCAGTTGCTCTGCAGCATGTGGGATCTTCCCAGACCAGGGCTCGAACCCGTGTCCCCTGCATTGGCAGGCAGATTCTCAACCACTGCACCACCAGGGAAGCCCATAATTGGAATATTTTAAGCAAAACATGATAAAGCAAGCAGATCTGCTTAGAGTCCTAGAAGTAATTGTACCATTTGTACCTAAGTAGGTTTTTGTTGTATGGATAATTCATATACTGTAGGCATGATATGTTGTTTAGTGAAAATTCTAAGAATGAGAAACACTTAAACTCCTACCTTTTATGAACTGTTAGAAAGCACATAAAAGTTCATATCTAAAAATTCCCCTCAAATTAACAGTTTAATATTGATTTAGCTATAGTTGGGACATCTTCCCCCCTCTCCCCTTCATTTCATTTGTTGAGTGCTTGTTGTGTAAAGTCATTATTCTAGGTGCTGGGGATTCAGTGGTGACAAAATAAACATCCTCCTCTCGTGAAATGTACTTTGGAAGATGGAGAGATTCTGACAATAAGCAAAGTAAGCGAGGTGATGGCAGACAGGGATATTGTTCTGAAGAAGAAAACAACCACACAGCAATGGGAAAGAGAGCAACATGGGGGTTGAGAGTAAGAGGGCATTTTAGGCAGGTTCGGTCTGATTATCCTTCTGTGGATGTGCTGCTTGGGTCGAGTCATGAATGACGAAGAGGAGCCAGCTCTGGAAAGAGCCAGAGGAAGAGCCTTCCATGCAGAGAAGGAGCCAGTGCCAGGCTCTTAGGCAGGGGAAGCTGGACAGGTTGGAGGGCATCGTGGCAGGAGTACAGCCAGCACGTAGAGCCGAGGGAGGCGGGAGACGCAGGGTTCAAATGAGGACTCGAACTCTCATAACGCCTGGAGCAGTGACTCTCTTCCGTCTCAGCCCGGTGGCCCAAGGGTGCCAGTGACTCACAGAAGCTGGCGGACTAATTATAAAGTGAGACTAAAGAGAAGCAAGATGGTAGTTAATTGAAGTGAAGGTTTCATTTCATTTCACGCGCATCACAAGCCTGTGTTTTAAATGTTTACAATAAATGTCTGTTAAGGTGCTTTGTAAGGATACAAGGAGTCATTAGCAAATAAAAGAGGTTGTTATCCTACAAATATAGAAAATCTTTCAAGGAAGCATTGAGAAAGTTACCTGTGACTTACGGTCAGATGTTGAACTACTGTGTTATAGAGCTGGATGAAGATACAGCTGATGCAAAACACAGAACCTGCCTTAAAAGTCATTCTAGGAACCAGAATAGGTGTAGGTATTACGTGCATGTGTAGGTGTAGCAGTTGGTGCAGGGGCACATGTAGAACTAGGTACAGGTATATTTGTAGATACAGGAGCAGGTGTAGGTGTAGGCATACGTGTAGGTGTAGGAGGATGGGTATAGGAGCAGGAGTGGGGTCTGGTGGGGGAGGCAGGGGTGTTTGTGTATGCAGGACCCCTGTGGTTGTAATCTGTGTTCTAGGTAGTTCTAGGATTTCTTAGAGGTTTCTGAAGGGTATTGGTTATGGTAAAGAGAGAGAGGCCAAATGGGTGGACTTTTCTTGAAAATAGGTCCTCCTGTTAAAAATGTTTTAAAATGTCAATTACAATATGTAATTGTATATATGGAATGAATATGTGGAATGAAGTACTTTCCAAACGAGTGAAACCCATCATCAAGTCTATGGGGGTAGAGGACTTTCCGGTTTTAACCCTTCTGGCCACACAGTTAAAACCCCCCGAGCCTGTCCCGTTGGTGACTACCTGCAGAGAAAATACAGCAGTGATATTAATATCTGGATCAGGGTGCCTGTGATTTATATTATCTCACTTCCATATACTCATTTTCTTACTAGGTTTTAGAAACCTTTGGAGCTCAGTGCATTAGGTAATCTGCCTGTTGATATATTGGTTATTAACTATTGCACTATCAGGATATTATCAGTGATTCTCTAGGGACAAGCAGAAATCTCCGAGACTCCTCTGGAAGTTGTTATTCAAAAACCTGCTTTCATCAGAGTTTCTCTAATTATGCAGTGCAGTGATGTAGAAAAAGGCTGCAATAGATTCATCTGTACTTGCCTCGTTGCTTCAGATTTCTGTGTTCACAATGAGTAATGTACTTATGCTTCCCAAACAGGTGGACGATCAGAGAGCTCTGTGCAAACACAAGTAGGTTGCTAGCTGGAATATCAACGCTTTGACTCAGGAGTTTCTCTGCTTTGCACCCAAAAGGTTAAAAGCACTTCTCATTCTTGTCCCCATCGTGTTTCCTGAACCAGGCTCTCTTTGCCTTGACATCAGTGTCTGCTAAGCAGCAACCTGGCTTGGTTGTGCCCTTGAACGTGCAGACCTTTGAGAAGAGAGTAGCAAGTTCATCAGTCTGGCTTAAATGGTCTCCCTTCTCACCGCTGCTATTTGGGCATAATTAAATCGCTAATTCATTCTTCCCATCACAGAGCTGTTATTCCTCTTTAACCAAGTACTTAATGTATGGTCACAAAAGATAAATTTCATCAGTATGTCCTCTCCCTAGACTTTGAATTTTGTTTGCTCTTGGGTGGGTGAAGCTCCTTACGCTTCCCAGGTATGGATTCAGACAGACTAACTTTTTATGCATGATTTTTCATTTCCTGTGTAGGCATTAGAAAATTGGCCAGACGCATTAAGAGTTTGACCTTCCATGGTAAAAGATTAGTGTACTTAATTTTATTTAATTTAAAAGAGGTAATTCCAAGGGTGTACTTGATTGTGGTATATTCATCATTAGGAGAATTAAAAATGTTTCATTTTTCTTCATTCACTCTAGTTTAATATTTAAACAAGGTATTAAATGAGTTTAGAGAGCAGTGCATTTATAATAAATTCTGAGTGTGGCTCAGAGTTTTCCTCAAGGATTTTGAGTTTTAATCTGTTCTCAGATTAGTGGCAATGTTAAAAAAAAAAATTGTAAACAACCAGTGTGTTCTTGTCACTGTCCAATTGGCCTCCCTTTTGTGAGCTGGTTTCTTGCCCAGCTCCAAGGCACCATCTTTACTTACTGTCTCCTAGTTTCCAGCAAGGGAACAATGTGCCAATTAGGTACCACCTGTGAGGAGCATTATTAAGAGGTTAGAGGTGAGATCCGGAAAATTAATGTCACCTAGTTCATCGACCAGTGTGCAGAGGAAAAAACAGAGATGATAATTTAAAAGATATTCTTCCATCCTCGATACCTATTTTGTTTAAAGAGGAAAGCCAGTGCTCTAATGAGTACCACATCCTCATAAAGCCAGTAACAAAATAGAATACCTTCATTAGGAGGTGTAAAAATAGATGTGAAAGGCAAGAAAATATTTTGAGAAATTTACCAAATTTTCTTTTGCCCTGGGATGCTTCTGGCAAAACCAGGTTTATTGCCTGATTTTCTTTAAGTTCACTGTGCATACAGCGTTGGGATAGGAGGAACTGCTGGCATCATCTGGGTATGGTGTGACTGGGGAGCCCCAAGGAGGTTCCCGAGGACCCCAGACGTTCCCCTTTCGGGGACAGTGGTTTACCTATTCCATGCCCTATCCACAGAATGATGGGTGTTAGATCCTCGGTAAGGTTGCTTGCTGTATTTAAGTACTTGGGATATCAAATGCCAGAAGGCTGCTAGTGTGAGCTCCTGGCTGGTGTGCACCTGGGTAATCCTATCGCCCGTTTCAGCTTCATAGTAACATGTTAAGGTTATTATTATTACTATTAAGGTATTGTTTACCTGACTTTTCGGATGAGGAAAAAAGAGATGCAGAAAGATTGGAAACTAGGTGCCTTGCTGCTACAGATGCAACGAATGACCCTTTCACTTAGCTTCTCAGTGCATCCAGATAGCGTTAGAGGCAGCTCTGAGAATAAAAAAAAAGGAAGCACCCACATAATTTGTGTGGGCATCTTGCTCTGTAGCTAACTGCTTCTACTGGGCTTCGGGACTGCAGGCAATTCGTTTGAGGCCTGGCACTGTTGCTTATTAGCTGTGTGCCTTGGGCACATTACTTAATCTGTCCAAACCTGAATCTCCTCATTTGTAAAACAGAGACAGTCATGAAATAGAACGCATCTCACTGGGTTGTGGGAGAGTTACAAGAGATAGGTGTTAGTGTCGTGCCTGTCAGTTCTCCGTGACTTACCTAGTGATACTCTGATGGTTCCTTCTTTGTAAAAAAATTTATGTTATTGAAGTACAGCTGATTTACAATGTTGTGTTTCTGCTGTACAGCACAGTGATTCAGTCATTTATGTATATATATATATACACACACATATATATATATATTCTTTTTCATATTCTTTTCCATTATGGTTTATCACAGGATACTGACTATACCTCCGTGTGCTCTACAGTAGGACCTTGTTGTTTATCCATTCTATATATAATAGTTTGCATCTGCTAATTGTGATGGTTACTTCTTTGAGAAGACACACTGACCATGAGCTCAGAAGAGCTGCAGGAGAGAGTAGTGAGGTCACGTGACAGTCTTTCACCTCAGGAGTGATTGGCCTCTTTTTCTGCATCTTAAATTTTCCACATAGATGGGCTGGGAAATCCACACACTGTAAATATCTGTCTGTATCATGTGCAAAGGCAGTTTTTATGCATGGTTTTTCATTTCCTGTGTAGGCATTAGAAAATTGGCCAGATGCATTAAAAGAGTTTGACCTTCCATGGTAAAAGATTAGTGTACTTAATTTTATTTAATTTAAAAGAGATAATTCCAAGGGTACTTGATTATAGTTTTCAACATTAGGAGAATTAAAAATGTTTCATTTTTCTTCATTCACTCTAGTTTAATATTTAAGCCAGGTATTAAATGAGTTTAGAGAGTGGCACATTTATAATAAATTCTGAGTGTGGCTCAGAGTTTTCCTCAAGGATTTTGAGTTTTAATCTGTCCCCAGATTAGTGGCGATGTTAAAAAAAAAAAATTGTAAACAACCAGTGTGTTCTTGTTACTGTACACTTGGCCTCCCCATTTTTTTTTTTTTTTTTTTGCCTTACACGGTCCTCTCACTGTTGTGGCCTCTCCCGTTGCGGGGCACAGGCTCCGGACGCGCAGGCTCAGCGGCCATGGCTCACGGGCCCAGCCGCTCCGCGGCATGTGGGATCTTCCCGGACCGGGGCACGAACCCGTGTTCCCTGCATCGGCAGGCGGACTCTCAACCACTGCGCCACCAGGGAAGCCCGGCCTCCCTTTTGTGATCTGGTTTCTTGCCCAGCTCCAAGGCACCATCTTTAGTTACTGTCTCCTAAACTGTGCTCCCTTAGAACTGAACTTTGACTTCAGATACTCCTACTCTCTCTAGATGATCTTTCCCATCTATGAACCTTCCCTCCTCCACTGCCCACCTGCTGCCCCCTACCCTTAACCTCAGCCTTCACTGACCCCAGTGTCCCGTTGGAGGTGCACCATCCTCCCCTGCGCTATAGCACCTTCCTGTGGTAGTGCTCAAGACAGTGACTTGCAGTTGTGTGTTTAGTTCTTTATTTTCCCCTTCGACCCTATCTGAAAATTTCCCGTCTTGTGTTCTTTCTAGTATACCTGTTGCCTTTTCAAATAACAGCGAAGTTGGGGGGGATACGTTTAAATCGTGCTAAGTATTTAGGAATAATTTCATAATGGGACTCTTTTGGACTCTGCTGTTATAAATACTCGAACAATGACCCAGGATCAGGAGTCAGTCATATTTGTAAAGCATTTCAATTACTAGTGAGGGCAAGGTGATCGATGTCACAGACTCCACATTTTAAAAAAACCAAGTCCCTGAGTTATGTAAGTTGATCAACGAAGGTTAAAAAACACTCTGTGAATAAGGTTTTCTATTTGCAGCATTTCTTAACATTTTTCTCCAGCTTTTAAGTGTGTTATCGTGAGTCAGCCTTTATGATTGCAAAGCCTTGGTCTTGTTAATAATGTATAACTTCCAAATGAGTCATGAGCTTATGCATAGCTTTTGAGTATGCAAATTTTATAATACTCATACTCTGAAGGCTTATATTTTTCTGTTTATTTAAAAGTGTTAGGTCTCATTTGCATTGCATTTTACAGCTATATTATGTCCTATTTATTTATTTATTTATTTATGGCTGTGTTGGGTCTTCGTTGCTGCGCGTGGGCTTTTTCTAGTTGTGGCGAGCGGGGGCTACTCTTCGTTGCGCAGCACGGGCTTCTCATTGCGGTGGCTTCTTTTGTTGTGGAGCACGGGCGGTAGGTGCGTGGGCTTCTGTAGTTGTGGCATGCGGGCTCAGTAGTTGTGGCTCACAGGCTCTAGAGCGCAGGCTCAGTAGTTGTGGCGCACGGGCTTTGTTGCTCCACAGCATGTGGGATCTTCCCAGACCAGGGCTCGAACCCGTGTCCCCTGCATTGGCAGGTGGATTCTTAACCACTGCGCCACCAGGGAAGTCCCTTATGTCCTATATAATCTCTACATGTCACATTCAATCTAGATAGTGTCCCCTGAGGGCTTTAATTACATGCTGTAGTTCTTGAATTCTTTTATGTACTTTTCAGAAATAATCTCTTCTCTTTATTTTTATTATGGTGGATCTTAAAAATGGTTGCTCTGTAACCTGGTGTCATAGATGTCAGTCTTCTGGAAGAGTTTTCAGATTTATTTTCTTTTATGGCCTTTAGGACATGTTGTATTACTTTAGAGTCATGCCCATAACCCCATGTGTGATTTTTTTTTCTTTCAGTGTGTGTCTCTCTATACATACCTACATACTTATATACCCATGCTTTCATGTGCGTGTGTGCATTTGTAATATATTTGAAAATCGGTTGTGTGGCGCTTGTTTTAGTAGAGATCATTGAACCATTGATGTGGTTTATATATACCATTGTTTTGATATATAAAGCACCATTTCTTAATGTCTGTGGCCTATCTTGTATATAATTTTGAATGACTTTGAAACTACAAATATCTCTGACTGCAGTCAGCGTGCCCCAAGATAGTCCCCGCTAGCACAGCCTCTGTTGGGTCCCAGGTTCACCCTGCATTCCTCATTTACAGAAGAAGGACCTGGAAGAAGGTCCTTCCCTATATTGACAGCCGTAATTTGGGAAACCCATAGCAGGCCTTCTCCTTTCCTACCCAGTAGCATTGACACTGTCAGTGTTGGGCACATTGTAGATGTGATGGGTTGGAAAGTTAATTTTAAAATTATAATAATTTCCTATTAGCTCAGACAGATGGCCAGGGTTCTATTACTCACATTGCCATTGTAAAATTTTCTCATTATAATTGACAATGATGCCTTCTTTACTGTAAAATACACTATCAAATATAAACGTCCATGGTTATGAAATCACAAAAAATGGTCGAAAGGTGATTCTATTGGGCTCTGTCACTTAGTTGTATTGAGTATTGTTTGAAATAAGTGCACCCTGGTTTTGACTTGGAAATCTTGCTGATTAAAAGAAACCCCAAACGTTAGTATCACTGGTTTTGTTAGTACTACATGAGCTTTATTATTTTTATTGGCTTTCCTGAATTTGATCAAATTGTCAGTACTTTCTGTACCTTGGGAACTATGTGTTCTTAAAAAAAGTAAAAAATCTTTAACACTGCAGGTGTTAACATTTTGCTTGGGATCACAATGAAAATATTGACACTTTATTTGATAGAGTTGATAGAAAATCCTTCATTTGCATTTTACTACTGTGTGTCTGGTGAAGATGTTCTTTTTTTTTGCGGTATGTGGGCCTCCCACTGCTGTGGCCTCTCCCGCCACGGAGCACAGGCTCCGGACGCGCAGGCCTAGCGGCCATGGCTCACGGGCCCAGCTGCTCCGCGACATGTGGGATCCTCCTGGACCGGGGCACGAACCCGTGCCCCCTGCATCAGCAGGCACACTCCCAACCCCTGCGCCACCAGGGAAGCCCGTGGTGAAGATGTTCTTTAACTTTGTATGAAAGCTTATTAGAAAGTTCAGGAATACACAGTACTTCCAGAAAACTGTGTACCTGAAACAAGTTAATATGGGGAACAGGTACATGTGTCAGATGTTTAATTATGGGGGAGGAAATGATATCTTGATATTTACTGAGATTACCAGTGCTTTTGCGTATAGAATAACTGATCTTTTTGTAAATAAAAAGATAGTCTTTAGTGTATGTTAGGTTGTCCTTCAAAATAGTACCTCCTTATCAGTCTCACAAAGCATGGAGATTGCCTTTGGCTTTGACTGTATTTCTCTGCTCTCTTGCTGGCAGTATCTTTGCCCAGCTCCTTCTGAATTGGTTAATACATGATAAAGTCAGCTGTCTGCTTTGGAATTGCTCTGTGATTTTAGGACATGATGCAACATACATAGCAAATTTGATCTTAAAATTCTTTTCAAAGTTATTACACTTTAGATATTTAAAATCATGTTACAGTTATGTAAATTATAAAAGCTAGGAATAAACTGAAAGTGTGTGAGTACACCCCCCAACGTAAGGAGCATGTTCAACTTCACTAGATCCCTGTGAGCATTTTCCTGATTGGAATTCCTAGTGTTAGTGAGTCCAAGGTTGTAGTGCTCGCTACATGACAGGCCAATAAATTGAGAGACAGGTTGTTGGGACAAGGAACAGTGACTTTATTTGGAAAGCTAGAAGACTGAGAAGATGGTGGACTAGTGTCCCAAAGAAGCATCTTCCCTGAGTTAGAATTCAGGCTTCTTTTATATGAAAAGGGGGAGGAGATATGGTTGGTTGTTGCTCACTTCTTGGTGTCAGAATCCTTTGTTCTTGCAGCTGTCCATGTAAGTCACATCATGATGTTCCTGTAAACCTCCAACAAGACAAATGTTATTCTCTGTTTTGCAACTTTTAATCTCTGTATGAATGGAGAAGTGTTATATCTGTAAACGTCAGAGCCTTGAGAATAGGCTATTCTGTTTATTTCAGGCTATAGGCAACATTATTAACTTGTAGCAAAAGTAATAGAATAGAAAGGTTAAAGTAAAAGAAAGATCTAATATGGAGTCAGATTTGTTCTTCTCTGTTACACTAGTTTGCAGTCAATAATCTCTGTCTTGACTTCTGTTCTTGTTCTCTTGCTTTCTTGTTTTTAAAAGCCCCATATGACTTGCTTGTTTTTGAAATTTAAAAATGATTTCACATGCTATAAGTGTAATCTATTGCAACTTGCTGTTTTCACTTAACATTATGTTTCTGATTGATCCACATTGATGCTCGTAGCTACAGATCAGTTATTTTCACAAGTGTATAGTATTCCATTTCATAAATATATATATATATATATGTATCGTGATTTATTTATACACACTACTTGCTGATGGTGATTGGATTGCTTCTTTTTTTTTTTTTAACTGTAGCTGCTACAAACCATCCTGTATATGTCTTCTGATGTACAGGTGCAAGAAATTTTTAGGATTTACACCTAGAAGGGGAATTACTGGGTTGTAGGGTATGGGCATGTTTAAGTTCACAATATAAAGCCAAATTGTTTTCCAGAGTTTTCAAAGAAATATATATAATGTTAATACGTGGGAAAAAATACGTTTTCCAGGGTAACAAATGAACATTATATTATATGACAGAGCCAGATTGTTTTCCAGAGTTTTACGACATGTAGTCGCACCAGAGAAATGTAAGAATTCTGCATGTTCAACGTCCTTGCCCTACTTGATACTGTCAGACATTAATTTTTGCCAGTTAGGGTTGTAAAATAAAATCTCGCTGTGGTTTTAATTAGTATTTCTCTGATTCCTGATGTGCTCATATATCTTTTCATATGGTTATTGGCTATTTATCTTTCTTCTTCTGGAAATACTTTGTCTATTCAGTTGTCATTTTTCTTATTTTCTTTGTATTTTCAAAATGCTGCTTCTTTGTCCATGATGTGCTGCGAACTTCTTCCTTCCTTCAATTATTGGCTTGCCTTTTTCACACTCTTTATAAAGTTCTATGGTAAACAGGCTTTCTTAGTTCTTATAGTAGGAGAATTTGTGTATTATTTTTCTTTATAGTTAGGACTTTTTTTTTTTTTTTTTTTTACGGTACGCCTGCCTCTCACTGCTGTAGCCTCTCCCGCTGTGGAGCACAGGCTCCAGACGCACAGGCTCAGCGGCCATGGCTCACGGGCCCCGCCGCTCCGCGGCATGTGGGATCTTCCCGGACCGGGGCACGAACCCATGTCCCCTGCATCGGCAGGCGGACTCTCAACCACTGCACACCACGGAAGCCCTAGTTAGGACTTTTTTGTGTTTGGTTTCAGAAATCCTCTCCTCCAAGGTTATAGAGATTCCGAAAAAAATTTTCTTCTCAGAATTTCAGAGTTTTACTTTCAACCTTTAAGTCCTTAATAACCATCAGTTCTTTTAGTGTGTACTCTATGGTGTGAGGTAGATATCTAATATTATTTTTCCATATTATTATGCTATTGCCCTAGTGCTGTTTATTGAATTAGAGCATTTTTGCTCATTGCCACCTTTGTCCCCTGTGTGTTTCTGACCTCTCTATTCTGCTAAGGTTCTCTTTTCCTGTGCTAACACTATCCTGCCTGAATTACAATAGCTACTGTGGTGTGAGATATCTTTTAGGGCGACCCTTGCTTTTCTTCAAGAGTGTCCTGATGAGCAAGTGTTATCTCTGCCATATGGCAGGTCACAGAGGAACAGAAATAGTACTGGGATTTCTGCATTGCTTTCACCCATCCTCTCAAGTATTTCAGGTAGATTCACTAAAACAACTAACCGCTGATGAGGTTAACCACGTTGTATTTAACCCAGTCTTGCTCGTTGTATTTTTTATAGGCAAGTTTGAAGATTTAGCAGTAAATTTAGATGCTGGTGTTAGAGTCTATTTGTAATCTTCCAGGAAATTCTCTAAATTTAGGAGGCTAGGAATGCCTTCAGAAGCCCTTGCAATGGTCCTGCAGAAGAAGGGAGGAAGAAGCAGAGAGGAAGAGCCACTATTTATCAGAACTTACGGATTCTAACTATTAAACTCTTTGTCGTGTCATTTCAGTTAACTTCTAACATCTCGGCGATAGGATTATTCCTCTTGTCCTGTAGCTGAGGAAACTGACTCGAGGGGGAGGTAATTCAGTGGAGGTCACACGGCTCCCAGGTGTCTGATCAGGGCTCCACGCCCATCTATGTCCAGAGCCCCCATGCTTCGCACTCACACCAGCTGCCCCAGCCACTGTGCCCTGTCAGATGGGCTCTGGGCTGGGCATAGAGGGAGGCACGCAGAGGTAGGGCAGCCCTTGCCATCAGTCTGGGCCTCGTGCTTCCCGTTATCCTCGCAGAGCTCCATCCTGGGCCTGAATTCTGCTTGACTGACCAAGAGGATGAACATGCCCTTTGTGAACAGGAGGACAGGGCAAGGTGCCAGAGTGGCCCTGGCTTTCTGACCACATTTCAGGTCTGTGACACTGTTAAGCGATAAGACTTTGATTCTAGGTGGTCTGTTGATGGGGGATCTAGCTTACTGAACGGCATCTTTGTCATCCACGATGGGCCACCGTGAGATGCTAAGGGCAGTTCAAGATCCCCAGTGGTGGAGGCTGGTTGGGAGATAGAGCCTTGGATGATGGCCTGGTAAGTGAATGCTGCATTTCAGTCCCCTGGTCTAGAAAGCAAGACTCTTGGGGGCTGAGAGGAGGGGGAAAGGGCGTGAGAACAGGGCAGGTGATGACTGACAGTGGAGGATTCCAGGCTGCCCACCCCAAGCTCTTAGAGCCCTCGTCTCTTCTCCCTCCCTGAGCTGCTCTGTGTGGCCTGCGTTTCGCATTTCTCTCTCTTTTGGACCTTGGTTTCTCTTTTGATTGCTGTCTGGTAACTGACCTTGTGGCCCCTTTGTTTCTAATACACAGTTCGACTTTATGTCTTCTGAGACTTACTTGCCCAACTTTTGATCTTTTAGTGTAAGTCCTCTTTTTCTGCTCTGTCTTTCTGGTCAGCTCAGATCATCATCATCATCTGTCATCTCAGATGATGATGATTATAATAAATACAACAACAACAGCAATAACAATAATAGTAATTATTATTGCTGACCCTCACCGAGTAGATTGAGCCCCTGCTCTAGGTGCTTTTTCATGAATTATCTCATCTAATGCTCACAGTAGTGCAAGAGAGAGGGTCCAATGATTATTCCCACGTTAAGTCTTTACTCCAGGTCAGGCTTGTTGGTGGGCGGTGGAGGCAAGATTTGAACTCAGGCGGGGAGCTCCGGAGGACTTTCACATCCAGGCATCCCTCACCAGGGATGTCCGAGCTGCGTAGGATGTGTCAATGATTTGGTTTAGATGCTGTGGCAGAGATGGGCCTGCTGGGACTTCTGTTTGCATAGTTGGCTCTGGTTTACCTCAAGTAGAAACAATGTGGTACAGAGGGTATCAAAACAGCCAGCCCTCCAGCCTCAGTGTCCTAGAAAAACCACCACTGCACGATGGCTGCTTAAGATAATTCAGGTCTTGTATACATGCTGAACGGTTGCAAACTAGGTTCTGTATGCAAAGGCTTAAGAAAATGGATGATACAGTTTTCAAAAAGACAAGGATTAGTGGTGACATAATTTTATTCAAATCTGTAATTCCTGTAACAGCTGACTTGTCATATAGTGGTTGATTCAGAAGGACTAGAGTCAGGATCTTGCCGGCAAAGAGCAGTGGCTTCTTGTCACCAGACCTGGTACATGGTAAGTTGTAGTTCGGTTGCAGGCAGCTGTGGCCTGGAACTGCAAACTTGGTCTTCAATTTCTTTTTGAATTATGAAACATCTGGCACAGACAGAAGAACGCATGCTGTATACATGCAGGTCATGTGGCTTAAACATAAAAGGAAGCTCCCTGTTCTTCCTGATCCCATTCCAGGGCTCACCTCCCTTCCCTGGAAACTGCCACTCTCTTGGTCTTATTTTTTCATTCTCTTGCTTTCCTTTATTTTTACTGGAAGAATCACAGATATACTTCTAAACAATATATTTTTAGAGTTTTTCACTTTTGAACTTTATAAAAATAATATCACCTACTATAATATATATATATATTATTTGGTGATTTGATTATATTATTACGTGGTGTGAACATACAGAATTATAAAAAAATCTATTTTTTTTTGTTTTCAGGGTTTGGATTCAGGGCACTGTATTTGAGGGACCTACAAAGAAGGCCAGGAAGATTTTAGAAGTAGGAAGGAGCAGAACATTTAGGCATTCCAGAGCAGCATAAGGAGGGTAGATTTTATTCCAAATCCAGTAATACTTCATCAAGGGATTCTAAATAGGGACCTGATATGGTGGAATTTATAAGCAATTACCTCTTTATCTTTTACAATACCCTGCTTATCTGAGGAAGCAACCATGAAAGCTGATAAGTCTGGTATAGCATGATAAGTGAAAAACATTAGTGGGTCAACCAGACTGCAATTCAATTTACTGTGCGTTGATTCATGCAATGGCAAGTAGCTGTTCTTTGACGGAAAAATCCTGACTTTGGTCCTGAATCAATCACCACATAACAAGTTGGCTATTACAGGAATTACAGATTTGAACAAGTTATAAATCACAAAAGCCTTTTTTTTGTGGCCTTTCCCGCTGCGGAGCACAGGCTCCGGACGCATGGGCTCAGCCGCTCCGTGGCACGTGGGATCCTCCCAGACCGGGGCACGAACCCGTGTCCCCTGCATCGGCAGGCGGACTCTCAACCACTGTGCCACCAGGGAAGCCCACAAAAAACTTCTCTTTTTCAAAAATGTATCATCCCATTTTCTTAACCCTTTGCATGCAGAATCTACTTTGCATACATCTGCTCTATTTGTTAGTGAAATCCTAGACAAGCCGTAGTTAAAAGTTCGGTGGAGGAAGAGAACCTGTGAAAAAGGTCTGGAAAAGGTGAGTTAGAAGAAAAGCACTGGAACCAGGAAAGAAGAATTTAGAGGAAGGCATATTTACACTCAGTTTATTAAAAAGGTGGCGACCGGCAGGCCCAATTGAAGCCTGCTGGGTTGAGAACCACAAATAGCCCTTTGGATTTGCCAGTGGGGAGGCCATTGATGACCTTTCGATGGCAGTTCTAGGGAAGACCGGGGGCGGGGAGCGGTGTGTGGAAATCACCGAGTACCTAATGAAGGAACACGTATTTAAATGTTAATATGACATATTCAGATGAGGAGAAAGAATTTCCAGAGGGTGCAGGTAAGGACTGTACATAGAAACGAGCTGAGGAGACACTGTTCAGGTAACCTTAGAAAGAAAGTAAAATGTTACAGTTGAGATTAGGGCTGATGGACAGACGGGGGATGGGCTGGGTGACCTTTCAGTGCCCTTCCCGAACTCAGATCCAGTATTATGTCTCATGCTTTGTTCCCTTTGCTAAAAGACCAGTGACATGGGACAGGGGTGGGAGAGAAGGGACGGCTTTTCTCTGTAAAAGAGGGCAGCTGGTACTGTGATTCCTTTGAGTTTATCTGACAACTGAAGGCAAAGCTTCATGCGGCATGTCAGTTTTCTGGGTGAGTCAGCGACTAGAACTGCGCAACTCCAGGTACTTAAGGGAAGCAGGTTCTAAAACACTGTAGGACTGTGCCGTTAAATGGATCAGGGCTTACGACACAATCCTTTGCACATAATTTGTTGCTTTAGGAAGCTGCCTGGGTCACTTTCCCTTTCTGGGAGTGCCTGTCCTAGTGACGATGTGGAACCTTGAAGGGGGTGTGCTGGGTGGGGCGTGGTGGGCCTTCAGGGAGGCAGCAGCAACCTGGCCTGGCACAGTGCCTGGGGCCTCTGGGAGCATCCTGCCTCCCCCGGAAAGCCTGTGTTCCAAGACTCCATGGCTGTGAAGAAGGGTATTGGGTGCAAAGGGGCAGGCGGGGCTGGAGTGAGGACTGAAGGCTGATTCCTCTTGCTGCAGTCTTGGGAGGGCACGAGGCTCCTGTTCTTTCTGTCAGTTATGAGATGGAAAGATGCCGACTCAGCTTTATCTACTCGAGATGATGCAAGTTTTCTCAAATTATGGAATACAATTTACAAGAAAAGAACAACTTTCCAGGAACCATTAATTTCATCAAGGATGTATTTTTTTTTTTTTCCCGGAGGCTTACGTAATTTATTTTCTGTTAAGTTATAGGCGTAATTGCAGAATAGTCTTTGACAAAAATAATACTTATGTTGTCCACTTTTATTTAAAAATTAGATAATGATTGACTTCCGCTATTACTGAAGTGCCATTGGGGTACTATAAGTGGTTGTCTATAAGTGATCTCTGATGTTCACAGTCTTGTTTTTGTGCATTATTATTGTTTATCATATGGTACTGCTATTTTTCCAGAATCATACATTTCTTTGTAGCTTTTTATTTTAAAAATGTTTTGCTTAAAAGTATACAGAACCTACTGTATTCCCATCTGAAAAAGTATACAAAAAAGTTCTGACCATCACTATTTTACAGGTATAGTTGGCATAACATATTTCAATTTCAGTGTGTTTCTCCAAATTTACTTTAGTTAGGTTTTGTGCCCTGTTATGGACTGAATGTGTCCTCCTCAAAATTCATGTGTTGAAACCTTATCCCTAAGGTGATGGTGTTAGGAGGTGATTAGGTCATGAGGGTGGAGCCCTCATGAATGGGATTAGTGCCCTTATAAAAGAGGCTCCAGAGAGCTCCCTCTACTGTCTGCCATGTGAGGGTACAGTGAGAAGTCAGCAGTCTGTGACCTGAAGAGGGTTCTCATCAGAACCCAGCTATGCTGTCACCTGACCTTGGACTTGCAGCCTTTAGAACCACGAGAAATAAATGTCTGTTGTTGACAAGCCACTCAGTCTGTGGAACTTTGTTACAGTGGCCTGAATGGACTAAGACATGCTCCTTCTATCTAAAGCAGAGCTTGTCATCTTTCCTGGGAGCACTCCTTTACTCCACAGATCCCCTATCACCAGCTCCTTCACCTGTGGTTCGTCTTTAGATTGGCACCCCTTGGATTCAAAAGAAGTGTCTCAGACTCTCTCTCAGTCTAGTAAAACAAACAGCACACCCCTGAGTACTTACTGTGTGCCCTGGGGATGCTGCCACGCAGAAGACACAGTTACCTGCCTCCATAACTCACGGTCCATTTGGGAAGGTGAATGAAGGATAAAGTGAGTGGACATTCTCAGGCAGTGGTCACAAGATTTGCCTTTCGGGAACAGTTAGACTTCTGTACATAACACGTGACACCAAGGATTCTAAGGAAGCATCAGCATCTGGCTCTTCTTTTGCTGCTCTGTGCATCGCAGTCAGTTGCTGCGGAGCTTCTGGCAGCTGTGTCATGCAGGCTTCAGTTCACCTGAAGTTTGAACAGCTTGGAAAACAACAGTGCTTGCTCCTTAGGTGCCTGGCCAAAAGGTTTCATTGCCAGGATTGTCCTGACACGAAAGGTTTCGTTGCCAGGATTGTCCTGACATGAATCTATTTCTGGGTCTTCGGTCCTTGATTTCTTAGGTTTCAGGGGGTCTGAGGGCTATTCTCCAGAACCCCACAGGTCTGTAACCTGGGAGCTGCTTCCCCTCTGGTAATCCAAAGCCCTTTTGTGGGTAAATGATGCATCCCGTGTCATGAGAGATGAGCTCTTGTCTTATAGGACTTTATCGTTGTGAATTAGAAAAATATTTTTCTGTCTATTACATTTCTCTGTATGTAGTTTCCAGACATAATTACGACCTGTGGCAAAGTCTCCCTATTATAAGGCTCGGGTAGTACATTTAGAACTATTTTAATGCAAGCATTATGGTTATGTTTGCCTCCTTTATAACATACGGTTACATATGTAAAAACAAATACATGGTTCTATGAGATCCTTAGTATATATATGAGGGGAAATCTGGATCCCACTGTCAGACTGTTGCCGTGGTGTTGATTTCAGTTTAACTGGACCACATGAAGCACATGGCTCTGAATATTGACGTTGTTTTGATTTTTTGACTTGTAAGGTGACAGTGATCCCCAGTGTTTGGTTAGATAGTTTGATTTACAGTTGTCTGATTTCAACTTTGATTATCAAATTCAAGGCTACATTCTGGATGATTATTCTGGGCGTTTCCTCCAGTGGAACAACAGAAACAGAATAAGATCCACTTGCATAGTAGACCTGTGTCACTGTGTCCTTTCCCATATGTCCCCAGAAATCGCATCATCTTGATTTGCTGTTGAAAACAGAGAGAAAACCCTTAAAAAAAAAAAGTAACTATTCACTTTTCCCTGTGGTTATGAGTGTCACTGAAACCCGCAGTAAGTTTTCAGACTCTGGACATATTTGTGTCAAATGACTGCAGAGCTGATAGGCTGCAGAGGACGCAGCCAGCATCTCGAGGCCCCCGCCAGCATCTCGAGGCCCCCAGAGAGCCTGGCTCTGATAGCTGCGTCTGTGCTACTGCAGCATTTTGGGTAGCTCTGGGGCCTGCACGGACCAGTGAGGGTAACCCGGGGAAAGGAGATCAGCTTTCCACCACCTCCAAAAGCCAGAGCTAGAGCTCACTGCAGCCTTGCCAAAGCCTGGCTCTGTGCTAAGTTCACAAAGTCAATCGATGGGACCCTTCAGAGCCCCATCCCCCAGTTCAGATTAGAGTTGTAATAGAAATGCAATGATGAGAATGTTACAGACTTTCATTATGAAATTGCTCCCTTGGTGCAAGGCAGATGACAAAATTGCAGCATCTCGTATGGACTGACAGATTTGGGGGATTATTTTAAGAACCCAAGGTCCTCCCCAAACTGTATCTGTGAAGGCTTGGATTTCTTAAATTTGAGTTTTCAGTTGCAATTTGCTTTTTAGTGGTTCTGTCCATGAAAAATCTTAAAGCTCTTTTCTGTCTGTCACGTTATGCATACTTTTAAAGGATCTTTTCTTTTCATGCTTGGATTTAACTTCTTCTCTTTGCCCAGATCACTAAAGCCATGTGGCTGAGCCAGCAGCACCAGCCAGGTCTCAGGGTCCCCAGTCCTTAAGCAGCTTGTTTGAGATGAGAGAGCTGAAATTGATCAGGGCCCACTGACTGCTGTTCTGGTGAAGGAATGTCATGGTATATACCTGCTGTGATGTGTCTGTGAAAGGTCGCTGAATGAGTATGCTTCTGCTGTAAATATATTTCCACAAAGGTGGTTTTCTGTCATTTACTTAGAAGTTTAGGTCAACAGTGATACAAATGAACTTATTTACAAAACAGAAACAGACTCACAGACTTAGAGAAGGAACCGCGGTGGGAGTGGGAGGAAGGGTGGGAGAGAGGAATAGGTTGGGAGTTTGGGAGTGACATGTACACACTACTGTATTTAAAATAGATAACCAATAAGGACCTACTGTATAGCACAGGGAACTCTGCTCAATATTCTGTAATAACTTAAATGGGAAAAGAATTTGAAAAAGAATAGATACATGTATATAACTGAATCACTTTGCTGTACACCTGAAACTAACACAACATTGTTAATGAGCTATACTCCAGAATAAAATAAACATTTTAAAAAAAGGAAGGATAAGAGTGAGAGACTCCTCATCTGGGGTAGGTATTGTAAGCTCTCTCTATAATAAAAATGGGGAATCCACAGGGGGCACCATGCTTCAGTTTTCTAAAGCTCAGCATTGCTTTTTTGTCTGTTCATTTCTGTTTAATTAGGAAAAGATGGCATCCTTCATGGGTTTTATTCTCTGGTCTAGGTGAGTGTTCAGGGACGGTATTAGGTCATGTGACATATAACACAGCACTCAGCAGGACAGGCTGGGAGTCATGCGATTCTTATCAGAGTGTGACCTCTCTAAGCCTCAGTATTTTGTATGAAATGGAGACAGTAATTCTCATCTAACGCTGTTGGGATTATTATATCAGAAAATACATGTAAAGCTCCTAGCCCGGCACCTGGTATATATGCTCACTAAGTGTTAGCACTTACCATTATGCCATTTAAAATTTATTCTTAGGTGACTTCATCTGTGGAGTCTAGTGTTGCAATGTTATTTTGTAGTCTCAATATCAACTGCCTCAGATTTTTTAACAGAGTTTTTGTTTTGCATCTTGTTTTTTTTTATTTTTTAATTATGGCAATAAACATATAACGTTAAAATTCCATCTTCATCATTTTTAAGTATACAGTTCACTAGCATTCAGTATTATTACATTGTTGTAACACATCTCCAGGACTTTTTCATCTTGCGGAACTGAAACGCTATACCCATTAAAAATGAGTTCCTTCACCTCCTCCCTGCCTTGGCAACCACCTTTCCGTTTTCAGTTTTTATGATTTTGATGACATTAGGTATATGATGGAATCACATAGTATTTACCGTCTTGGGACTGGCTTATTTTGCTTAGCATAATGTCTTCCAGGCTTACCTATGTTGTATCATGTGACAGGATTTACTTTTTTAAGGCTGCGTAATATTCCACTGTATGTATACATCACATTTTCTTTATCTGTTCATCTTTTGGTGGACCTTTGGGTTGCTTCCACCTCTTGTAGTGTGAATAGTGCTGCAATGAACATAGGTGTGCAAGTATCTCTTCAAGATCCTGCTTTGAATTGTTTTGGATAAATGCCTAGAAGGGGGATTGCTTGATCATATAGTAATTCTATTTTTAAATTTCTGAGGAACTCACATATGGTTTTTTCCATAATGGCTGCACCATTTCACATTCCTGCCAACAGCGCACAAAGGTTCTAGCTTCTCCGCGTCCTTGCCAACATCTGTTATTTTATGTTCTTTTGTTAACGGCCATCCTAAGCAGTGTGATGTGGTATCTCATTGTGGTTTTGATTTGTATTTCTTTTGCAATTAGTGACGCTGAGCATCTTCTTATATGCCTGCTGACCATTTGTATATCTTCTTTGGAGAATTGTTTATTTAAGTCCTTTGCCTATTATAAATTTTTTTTTATGTTGTTGAGTTGTAGAAATTCTTTACATATTCTGGATATTACCCCCTTAACCAATATATTATTTACACATATTTTATCCCATTGTATAGGTTGCCTTTCCACTCTGTTGATTGTTTCCTTTGATGTACAGAAGTTTTTAAGTTTGATATAGTCCAATTTATTGTTATTTTTTCTTTCGTTGCCTGTGCTTTTGATGACATATCCAGGAACTCATTGCCAGATCCAGTGTGCTGAAACTTTCATCCTGTGTTTTCCTCTAGGACTTTTTTAGTTTTAGGTCTTAGGTCTTTAATCCATTTTAGTTTATGTATTTATTAAAAATTTTTTTAATTGAAGTATATTTGATTTACAGTGTTGCATTAGTTTCAGGTGTATAGCATAGTGATTCAGTTTTTATTTTTGGCAAATTATATTCCATTATATGTTATTAAAAGATGTTGGATATAATTCCCTGTGGTATACAGTAAATCCTTGTTGCTTATCTTTTTTATGTAGAGTAGTTGTATCTCTTACTCCCATACTCCTGATTTGTCCCTCCCCCCTTCCTTTTCCCCTTTGGTAACCAGAAGATCGTTTTCTATGTCTGTGAGTCTGTTTCTGTCTTGTATGTAAATTCATATATATTATTTTTTAGCTATTTGTAGTTAATTTTGTATATGGTGTAAGGTAGAGGTCCAGCTTTATTCTTTTGCATGTGGATATCCAGTTTTTCCAACACGATTTGTTGAAGAGACTGTCTTTTTCCCATTGTGTACTCTTTTAACACTCTTGTTGCAAATCATTTGACCGTATACCCAAAGGTTTTTTTCTGAACTCTGTTCTGTTTAATCAGTCTGTATATCTGTCTTTATGGCAGTATCACACAGTCTTTATGACTTCTGCATTGTAGTATGTTTTGAAATCAGGAAATGTAAGGCCTCCAACTTTGTTCTTCTTTTTCAGAATTGTTTTGGCTATTCAAGGTCCCTTGAGATTCTGTATGAATTTTAGGATTTTTTTTTCTCTTTCTGCAAAGAATACCATTGGGATTTTGACAGGGCTTGCATTGAATCTTGACTGCCTTAGATTTTATCAGACAAAACTGTTCGTCATTTTTAACAAGAAAAGTGAGCTGTTGGCTATAAAACATTTCTTTTGCTGCAGTGTGGCTTGTGTTGCCAAGTTTGTGTTCTGATCGAGGCCAGATAAAGGGCAACACAATCAAACCACGCAATGCAGTCGGTAGGCAAGTAATCTCTAGCTCTATATGATGAAAAGATGATTTTAGCCGCTTTTGATCTGATTTAATGATAGAACCAGGGAGCATTTATTATTCTTGCTGACAGATATCAGTGTTATGTGAAAAACTCTCAAATGACTATTTAAAATATCAAATGACTGATAGAAATTTTTTCCAAAGGAAGAAGTAGGTGATAGGAGTTTTCTGTTGTTGCTGCCCTTGTGATTATTACTTACTAATATCTGCCCCAGTTTTAGGTCAGGTGCCTTCAGTAAGACTAAGTGGATTTGGCGTATGCAAGTCCCTGATTACCCATGACCAGACCTTTTCGAATTTCTTCCAGGCCCTCATCCCCAAACCACAGTGACATAGTTGGGGTAGGAGTTTCTGTAGAATGCTCAGTTCCAGGAGACTAAACTCACAGGGATGGGGTGACTTGTCCAAGGCCTGGTGGCTCTGGGGGACAGAGCCAAGACTCGACGGAACAAAGTCATTTCAGATGGCATTTAATGCATTGATTAGTCGTTCCAAATTCTGTGAACTCAACTTACGTAACAGAAGCTGCACATTCAACTGCTCAGCCAGTGAATTAGCCTTTGGACGGTGCTTTGCACAGGAGTCAAAAGATCATGGGAGACAGTAAGCATCTGACAATTCAAGAGAGGGAGGAAGGCGGAGGGCAGTTATTTTCAGCTAGAACAGAGCAATGTAAAGTACGTTAAGTATAACTTACTAAAAGCCGATTTTTTTGATTTTCTTGATTTTTTATTTTGCTCTACTTAAGTGTACTTTTTCAAGTTAAGAATAACTGTACAAAACAGAAACAGATGCACAGATTTCGAAAACAAACTTACGGTTATCAAAGGGGAGAAGGGATAAATTACGACGTTGGGATTAATATATACACACTACTGTATATAAAATAGATAATCAACAAGGACCTACTGTATAGCACAGGGACCTCTATGCAGTACTCTGCAATAACCTTTATGGGAAAAGAATCTGAAAAAGAACAGACATATGTATATATATATAACTGAATCACTTTGCACCTGAAACTAACACAACATTGAAAATCAACTATACTCCAATATAAAATGAAGAATAAAAAAAAAGAATAACAGAACAAATTGTCATCAAATATACATTAGCTGTGATAGTAGTATGGATATTATATGTACAATACTTAAGTTATTTGGTGTTATTTAGAACCCAAACCTAATGACATAGATGAAGCAGACATTGTTCAGTATTCTCCCAAATCCAAACATCTGTGGGTAAGATGATACCTGTTTGGAGTTTCTCTGACAATTTACCTTCCTCTGCCTTTGAAAAAGATCTTGCACATTTTTGAATGACTTCTTGTAACTTGGCACAGTGATGATGTTAATCGATTAAAATGATTAATCCTGGGGGAATCCATTGCCCTCCACAGATCAACAGCCTCACTTCCTTCAGCACTAGATGCTGAATATTGCTCTTCAGGGGAGAAGCTGTTGTAAAATTGCTGATGTATTCGGTACTTATTTTTACGTAATTCAGATTTCTTATTTTCCAGAAACTCTGAAAACCTTGAGGAAATGAAATGCTTGTTTTCTACTAATGTCAAAAGTGACAAGTACTTTTAAAAAGGCACAAGTACAAAACACTGTAAAACAAAATCATAGACATTAAGACTTTGACCACATTCAAGAAGAATGTATTTATTACCTGTCACTTTTTTTCCCTCACTGCATCTCTAGTAGTTTAATAAAAAAAACTCTGATGAAGAGAAGACCGTCTTTCTCTTGAGCCAAACATTGTTTCATAACTGTCGTTCCATCTTTGACTTCTCTTTTTTTCTCCAAAACTTTGAGCAAGCAGAATCCTTTTAATGTCTCTGAGCACTTGCCATGGTTTGGAGCACTTGAAAAGAAATTTTGCCTGCAAAGTGTCTTTCTTCCGCATTCTTAGATGTGTCCTTTGCATAAGTGCATTTAGTTTCTTCTTCTCTTGCCCTTGATGGAGTTGCTGGCAGCATACAGATATGACTTCATGGTTCCTTGCATCTGCTGATTTCCCTTTCTTATCCTGGGCACTGACAGGGCGGGCTGAGAGGGACCTGGAATAGAAATCCAGAGAAGAAAAAAGGTTTGGTGGCAATGACGGTTGTCAGGCACAAAGTCAAGATGTTAATGAATTAATGATTCATAAGCCCTTTGAACCTCACTATGTACTCTACGTGAATGAGACATAGCCCTCAAGGTGCCCGTGGGCCAGTCCCTGAGATTACTGTGCAGGGCAGAGAAGTCTGGAAGCATCCGGAGTTGATGGCAAGTCCTGGAGAAGAAGGGATGGTTGGTTGAAACAGCAGGATACCGGCGGGGCCCATGACATTGGGCAGACAGGTGCTGAGGTTGGAGAGTTAAGGAAATGAATACTGACCATTCATGTAGACTTCGACCCTGACCCAGAGGCTGCCCACACTCATCTTGTATGCAGAATTAGAGAGAGTGAGCAGGGCCTACAGAACTAAGTTGTTGGAGAGAATGATGAGAGAGCATCTCTGCTACTCCTTGAGCCTGACTAGGAGAGCCAGGAGTTTGAAGCTGCTGGTTTCTAATCATCACGTTGTCCCCATTTGAAGCTTTCCTTGTTATAATTGGAGGCAGCCGAGGAGCACAGGGCTGGAATCCTACTTCCTCTGAGAATCCTCTGAACCCCAGTTTCTTCATAGGTACAGGTGTTTGCAAAGGTAGGTGCCTCACGCAGAGCCTGGCACCTATCACGTTATCCCGCACGTGTGAATTGAATCTGATCCGTGAATAGATATTTTAAAATTTCTCCAAACTCTTTGAACTCTTTTAAGTTATTACTCAAGCTGTTAAGTTCATGCATATAAACTATTTTCTTGTTATTTTTCCGATACATTTACTTTTACTATAAAAGTTGAACGTGCTCCATTGTATAAATTTTGGAAAATACAGAAAACTAAATTTAAAACTTCAATGATTAAAATTAACTTAAAATAAAAATTAGATCACTCGACATTCTGACACTTAGAAAGAACCAGTATTAGAATTCGATGTCTCCTTCAATCTTGACATTAATTGGGGAGTGCACTCTATTCTGCCTTTTATACATTTGTATCTATATACCGAGGCACTGTGAAATAGTGGTTAAAAATACCAGATTTGGTTCCGGACGGACCTGTGTTCTGGTTCCAAATTTACTATTAGTAATTATATAATCTTCAGTTAGCTATCTGACCTCTTTATGCCTGTTTCCTCACCTGTGAAAGGACATAATATTTCCCACTTCATTGTGTGGATGTGAGGAATAAATGAGCTAATACATGTGAAGGGCTTCGCATAATATCCCAAAAGTGGTGAACAGTCATCACGTGTTAACTCTGCTTCTTCTTATTGAATTGTGAATATTAATGAAGAAACAAAAACAATTCTTTGGGGAAAGTTCTTTATAATTTCAGTCTTCAAATAGCTAATTATCTACTAGTGCCTCTTGTCTGGCAGGTTGTTTAAAGCATTGGGTACCTAAAGGAATGTGTTCATTTCTTTTCCAATCCCAAGGCTAACTTTTCAAGGACATCAGAGCAGTGCTTTCCTTTCTCATAAGCAAAGGTCAGGATAAGGTAAGAAATCATCAATTGCAAGTGTTAAATAAATGGCAGCTTAAGAAACAACTGAATATGTTATGATCTAAGAATACTTAGTGAAACCTACTTTTGGTAGGCTTTTAATGTTCTAATAACAAATTATTTTTGCTTGCATTTTAACTGTATTAAATATATTGATTGAGACAAGGAAAAATGAAAACAAAATTTTTTTTTAGTTGGATAACCTGGGTAGAATAATAACACATGGAAACATACTTAGCATGTTTCCCTTCCATCCATCCATCCATACATAAGCAATATATATAGCATTCTTTTGTGTGTTTTAAAACATGATAAAGCGATACATTTTTGTATTCTTTAGTTCTTCAGCATTGTTTTGAGATTTCTCTAGATTGATCACTGATTCACTGATATGTGTCACTGTATAACAGTCCATTGTAAGCATATTGCATATACCACAGTTTATTAATTTGTTCCTGTCTTTAGGTATTTATACTGTTTTCAGGTGGTGTTGTTTGTTTGTTTCCTATTTGAGACACTGCTCTGGTGAGACACTGTCTCGTTGAGCACATGTACAGGATTCTCTAGGGCATAAACCTAGTGCAGGAATTGCTAAATCTGAGGGCTTGTTCTTTTTCAGCTTTTCCAACTATTGACAAAGTGCAATTCTGAATGATTGTGCCATTTATTCTTCCATCTATAGTGAATGAGTTCCTGACTCTCCACAGTTGGGATTTATCAGACTTTTAATTAAAAAAAAATTTGAGACTTCCCTGGTGGTCCAGTGGTTAAGACTCTGCGCTTGCTTCTGCTGCAGGGGGCGCAGGTTCCATCCCTGGTCGGGGAAGTAAGATCCTACATGCTGTGAGGACAAAAAAAAATTTTTTTTTTTGCCAATCTGAAGGATGTAACAAAGTTTTAAAACTGCATTTTCCTGATGATTAGCAAGGTTGAACATCTTTTTGTGTATTTATTGGGCATTTGGGTTTCCACTTCTGTGAATTACCTATTTAAATTCTCTGTCCATTTTATCACTGAGCTGTTTTCCTTGGCTCATTTTATACTATAGATATAAGTATTATTTTTCTGTATGGTAAATATTTTCTCCCAGTCTTGGTTTGCCTTTTACCATTATGATGCCTTTTGATACACAGAATTTTAAGATTTTAATAAAGTCAGAATTTTCAGCCTTTTCTTTTTATGGGTGGTGTCCTTTTTCTCTTAATTAAGAATTTATTTTTCTATCTTAAAGTCATAAAATTTTTCTCCTGCATCATCTTTTAAGAATTTCTAGGTTTTGCTTTTCACAGTTACTTACTGAATTCACCTGGAATTTCTCTTGGAATTTTATATTTTCCGAATGAATACTGATTTATCATCGTTCATCTTTACCCCAATTATTTATATGTCAGCTCTGACATATTTCAAATTCCTAATATACTTGTGGTTCTCATTTGGTCCTTCCAAGTCTGCTCAAATTCTGTGTCATTATCATATTGTCTTAACTATGGCTTTATAGTAAGTTTTGATAATAAGTCCTCTACCTGGTCTTTATTTTAACATGTTCTTAGCTATTTTAGGCACTTTGGATTTTGATGTAAATTTAAGAGTTAGCTCATCAAGGTATATGAAGTACACTGTTGGTATTTTAATTAGAATGACATTGAATTTATGAATCATTTTGGGGACAGTTGATATCTTTAAAATATTGAGCCTTCCCATCTATGAATATGGTATCTCTTTCCATTTATTTTGCTCTTCATTAATGTATATATTTGAAGTTTTATAATTCTCTTCAGAAAGATGTAGGTATCTTTTGTTACACTTATTGCTAGGTACTTCTTATTTTTTTTCTTGTTGTAGTAAATGGAATCTTTTCAAAAATTACATGCTCTGTTTGTTCTTGGTGTATATGAAGTAAATTACTTTTTTTGTAGACTGTTCTTATATCAGCCACTTTGCTGAACTCATTCACATAATTTGCCTGAAGATTCTATAGCCAATCATATTGTCTGTGAGTAATGTCTTTTGTAATCTTCATGTCTTTTATTTCTTTTTCTTGTCCCATTGCAGAAACTCAGATTTTTAGCATAAGGTTAAATAGAAGTGATATAACTGGGCATTAACTATGATGTTTGATATACTTTCTCAAATTAAGGAAGTAATTCATCTTGATTTTGCTAAGAGTTGTTTTTTTTTAATTGGTCTTGAATTTTATTATTCTTCTGCTTTTATTGCTCAACCATAGTTTTCTGTCTCTAAATCTCTTTGTATATTCCTTAATTATATAACCACCTAACAGTATTGAGGCAAAGACTATTTCAGATGAAAACGGCTTGAATATTTTTATCCCAGTGAGGAAGATGAGCAAACATAATAAATCAAGCCAATTTCTGAAAGGTATATTTGTGGGAATGTGGAAATGTGGGCGTATTGTGGAGTTGATGAGGAGATGGGAGGTAATGTCATCTTGTGGAAATGGCAATAGTTAAGGTACTACATAGTTGAGTCTTGTGACTTTTATGCAGTAAAGCTCCATCACTTGAGTTCGGGGGTAGAGTACAAGAATTCAAGTAGCTAGATTGATCTAAGGATGTGAGTATGCAAGGTGGTTGAAGCATAAGGGTTAGGGAAGTGTGGAGTTACTGGGGGAGTTGGTTTTAAGATGTAGTTGACTTGATCAGTCGTGTATGAGTGCGATTGCTGCTTACAGGAGGAAAAGAAGTCAGGAACAGGTCTGATACACCTGGACAAATTTTTGGTGACGAGGCAATGGGAAAGAGAAGGAAGAAGGTTGTGATCCAACGCAGAAAGTAGAGTATACGATTTCAAAAGAGAATTGTCTTGGGGTAATGACAAAATCTAGGTTATGGCCATATATTTCAGAGTTTTTGATAGAGTGGTTTCCAGAAAGTACTGTAGATGAGTCATTTCTCATCAAATTGCCTGGAAATGAAATGACCCAATTGTTCCCATCTGTAATGAATACGATTTTATTCTAACAGGACTATCTAGTTGATGTGTTGAGTCTACAAAAATGTTAATCTTTTTTCTGTCATTATACAGATGTATTACCATCTGAAGTGCTGCATTTTCATGAAAAGTGGTGTGTTTAATCCTTGCATTTTAAGGGAATTAGATTTTTTTTAATACCTTTTTTTTTCTTTGGCTGCGCAACGAGGCTTGCGGGATCTTAGTTCCCTGACCAGGAATTGAACCCATGCCCCCTGCAGTGGAAGTGTGGAATTCTATCCACTGGACCGCCAGGGAATTCCCGGGAATTAGATTTTTAATGATATTTATTAAATATGTTTCAATATAGCATTGACATTTTTTTGAGGGTGGGATCTTTTTCTTAGAATTCTTTGTTCTGTGCTAGTTTCTGTCTCTTTAGCATTTATAAATAAGGAGCAGATCTGTTTTCTTAAATAGGCTTCCCTCTGAGAAGTATTGAAAAATGTGGAAAGAGAGTAGGTTTTCAACTTGGAGGATTGTTTTGTTTGTTCCTGGTGTTTTGGAATGGACCAGTGTTCACAGTATATTTTGTAATCCACAATTTTTAGGACCTTGGAAAACTGGAAGAAGATTCAGAAAATCACTAGAAGAAATGAGTTTTGGAAATATATTTGCTTTTTTCTTTCTTTCTGGGGAAATGGTAGTCCATGTATGACCTAAGAAAGTTTTCAACAACTTGAAGGATTATAGTCTAACTAAATTGGCCAAGTTTTCTGTATTTACACTAAGAATTTAATAAAAATTGTCAGATTAATCCAGTTAACTTCACGAGTGCAAACTTCATGTGTACTAGTTTGCAGGGTCCTGCCGAGTATATAAGATGAAAATCTGATGTGGTCTTTGTCTTCAAGGAAATTTTACTTGCGTGATAGAGGCAAGACATTCTTGGACTGAGAAATAACAATACAGAACAGCATAGGGTCGCAACAATTCTGTGGATTCTCTCAACTCTGTAGATCATGAAAAATAATTTCATGTCTGCAGATATCTCCGATGCATGGGGAAAATGCAATATAAAATAGTTTTCTAACAAAAATTCAATGATATATCAATATCTACATTTATAATTGAATTTAAAATTATGCTAATTTGAATTTACTCCAGAAACTTTTGTTAATGAGCTGATTTTTGTTGACTGTAATAAATATTTCTATACCACTTGCTCCATATCTGTATTAAGTATTTTGCCACTGATAACTCCTTTAACTGGTCTTAGGAACCCTATGAAATAGGCCTGTTATTATCACCTCTCTTTTAAAGATAAGGAAAACAGAGAGGTTAATTAATTTGCCCAAAGTCAAACAGCGCATGAGTGGTAGAGCTAGGATTTGAATCCTGGCAGTCCAGCTCCACTCTGTCTCTTTATTTTTGGTTTATTCTGTTTTATTCATTATCACCTATTCTCAGTGTTCCTTTATGAATGAAGTAGAAATAGATTTTCATCAGAAAGTAAGTGGAAAATTTGCACGTTTTTAGGGTATTACTTTTGCCTTTCCGGGGCATATTTTAAATATTTGTCAGTATGTTGATACTTTGGGTTTATAACTGCTCCCCTCCCCTGCTCCTCTCCAAAAGAAACCAGAAATAAACTATAGAAAACAGCAAGTCCATTTTGTTATATGTTAATATAGTTTTGAGTCCTTATTTCTCTGAATTTGGTTCAAAGGAACCTCAGTTTTCCCATCAACTGCTAAAGTTCTATGACTACCTCTTTTAATTTTTACTTCCTGAACTAATTGCAGTTTGGAATGTGGTGATTGGGCTGGGATATCAATCATTCAGGAATCTGGCTCTATCAGTGTGTCAATCATAAAAGAGTAATCAACGTAGGGTTTCCAACTCTGATTCTTTTTGTGCCTTTTGCCAGACCTTCCCATGTGGATTTTAATGATACAGGATACCATTTATGGAAAGATGGTAATTTTAATGATAAGAAATATCAGAGTAGCATTTTCTTGAGTTGTTTTTAAAATAAGCCTCTTTTAGCCAAGAATTGCAAACGACTGGACCAAGACATGTTTGACCTCTGTCTGTCATTGCGTTTGTCGCCAGGAACCAAATGAAAGAAATCAGCCTGACTGGACGCCTGTTTACTTCTGTAGTCTATTAGTGTCTCTTTGAGGTCCTGACACTGCCCTTGCTATTATTCACGGTCTTGTTTTACTGGCAGAACTTGGTCTGGACAGCTGTTTTTTTCCCTAACAGTTCTGGACAGATACGTTGATTTGTAGCTTCAGATGAGAGGCACACTTGTCAGTTTGGACAAAAATAGCTTTGTGATTCTTGCTGTGAAATCTCATTTGTGTTTTTCTGACTACTAGAGGGAAATTGCAAACAGACATCAGTAGGATGTCCTTTTCCTAAAAGCTGATGCACTAGAAATGAAATAATGATTAGTCCATAGGTTCAGTTTTTACAATAACTTAGGCAAGTCCCTTTCCACACACAGGTATTATCAGTAACCTCCTGGTCCCTCCCTCCCCATTATCCTCACTGAGGTTTACAGGAAGGTCCAACTTTCTTTCCACGTGAAATTCTCATTGGATGACAGGCTCTGGAGGCTCTGATGTCTAAATCCTCCCTTGGCTGCATGATGACTCTGGCATTGGACTGTGGGAAAGGTTTATGACAGGCCTGTTATGTGCTAACGTTATCTGTCGGGTGATGGACAGGAAGATAGATTATATTCAGAATTAGTATGATAAACACCATTGGATCTATCTGAGTTATTTCATCATTATCTATTGATTTGTTGCATGAACTACCAGATGACTAAAAGATAGGTTGTCACAGTTTGGCTGGATATTCTCAAAGAAGGCAGCTCTGGATGAGCTTGGGTGCAAGATACATTGATAATCGAGAGGTCGGAGAGATAAGGTTGGGGCAGACCAAAAACCTTAGTGTAAGGCCTAGAAGGTACTGTTGGCAATTGTGAATTTCATCTACGTAAGAAAAGGTTTTTGTCCTAACATCATCATAATCTTATATTTACTTATAAATTTTGAGTTAAATTTTCTGTCAAGGTAGACGTGTGTGATCTGCTGGATCTATTTTTTTGTGTCTGATGATAGTGTGCTCTTGTATCTTTGTCACTCATTTCTATTTGCAAAACTTTCTGCCACCTGGTTTTGCTTATAAAGTCTTCAATATTGGGAACAGATTTGAGGATCTCTTTGTATAATCTAAATTTTCCTCTAGTCCATTTCCTTTACAAAATATACACAGAATTTCCTTTAAAAATCTGTGTTCTTTAAAAAAGAACTTGTTGACTGAAAACTTGTTCTGAACAGTACTCATTCAGAAATATTGAGGACGGCTTTCTACATCTTTTGAATGTCATTCCTACTCCAAGGTTTTCTCTCTGCTCTGATGTCTTAGCTCCTGTGATGGGGAAATGTAGAGAAGGGAGAAGGCAGGTAGGATGGCGGGTAGGCAAGGAGGGCAATATTGTGAGTGTGAAACTCTTCTAAATGAAATAGTCACTATGGGAACAACTTTATAAAACAACATAATGAATATTTTCTTAAAAGATGAAGTTTTTCGCAATCCTATCACCCTAATAGATCAACTACATTTTGCATGTGTGTTTAATTATAGCCCATGTAGATATAAATAATAATACAGACACTTGCATATGTTGACTTTACAGTTAACTTGTGTCATGTTTCATTTGTCCCATAATTTAAATCCTAGATAACACTGTGTCAAGTAAGGTACCTTATTTTATGAAATTATGCCCCTGTTGTGAGTTATTTAGGTGATGTCCATTCTTCTTCTGTTACAAATAAGGCACATTAGTTTATTTAGAAAACCTTTGAGCACCCATCAAACCACTGTTGGATGCTTTCCTGGGTATTGTATTTTCATGCATGAAGTCAAACATTTGAAAGACCAGTGGTGACGAATTCTGTGGGAATAGCTTTTATGGGAAAAGTAGTTTTTATAAAGCGTTTTATGTTATTTTACCCAACTGCATGACTGTCTTTTCAAAATTTTTCTACGATGAGCTATAGAAAAAAAAAATCCATTTATCCACTGGTAGGATCCCAGCACTCTAAATATTCCCATCCTTTTCGGCTTTGTACATAATTACAAACCTATTGTAGCATATTAATTTTTTTCTTATTTTTCACCTTAGGATCCTTGACAATAGTTGAGGAGCATTAGGTTTTAGAAAGATACACGGATTCAGGTTTGCTCTAAGTGAGACCCATGTGGCCTTCGCCAACTGTACCGCCCAGGATGAACTGATGTTAGGTTGGCCAGTGAATGTCATGGGCAGAAGCTCACACGTTAGGGCACATAGGCACCAGTGCATGCAGCGCTAGTGCACAAAAATCATTGCGTCTTGGCAATGATTTTTGTCTTGCTGTATTGCAGTACGTATGAAGTAGCTAATGGTGTCAAAGCTTTCGCTGGTAACCATTGAGCCGGTGACAGAAACAGGTGCCATCGTTATGGAGTTTGCTGACTCCACTGTTTGCTTTTACAATAGTGACAGTTTTGAAGGTCCAAGACTATGGTAACGTGAGGAGCTGTGTGATTTCCTTCTGTAGGGGTGTCTGTGTGTTTTGCTCAATTGAAGCACACTGTCTATTCTATTACATAAAATAAGATGTGTTGAGATGCATGCGTAATGTGATTTCTTTTGAAAAATGTTTGAATAATACAGTGGTTGGACTAGAAGTGCTGAGTAGTACTTGCTTTTTGAGATGCTGCACACACACACAGACACACACACAACATTTTGTTGGACGTGATTTTGGAAATATGTATATATGTTTACATATATTAAAGCTTTGTTCTAATCCTCTAATTTTGCTACTTATATATTTTTTCCTTTGGGAAATATGAGTCCAAGTGAATTAAAAATGCCAAAGGGGGGAGTGTGATACACCAGATATGTCCTTGGATTTTAGAAAGATTCTACTTCTCTTTTTCTTAATTTATAATAGTTTTTATTAGAAATATAATAGTAATATATAGGAAAACTTGTAGGAAAATATAAAGAAATAAAGAAATGTAACAAAATAAAAATTACTTGTAATCCTGCTACCCAGAGCTAAGCTGCTGTTAATATTTAATATATTTTATTTTTTTCTATATATTTGTGTATATTCTTCTTTCCTTTCATGTTTAACAATAAGTTTGGAATCATTTATATCATGCATGTCCTGTTTTTCTTTGCTTTTTATATCATTAGCATTTCTGTGCCAATAAACTCTTCGTAAAAATGATTTTATAATACCATGACTGCCCCATATTCCAGCTATATAGTATGTTTTCCTTCTGAAATGTTGGGGATTCTCTATTGCATGTCACAGAGTCTTAGGTACGATTTTTCCCTGTGTGCCCATCCTTGAAATAAAAGAGCTCATCTTTTACCAATATTCTCTTTGTTCTCAAGTGCTCCTAAAACCACCCCTCAGATCTGAAGGTGCAATTGACATGTGTAGGCCTGGCTGGTGTCTGGTGTCCAGCATGAGTGGCTGTAGCGGAGGGTGTGGGAGTTGGTGGGTATTGACCTTGTTTGAGTCAGCATTTTCCCCTGCTCCTCTGGTGAAGGTCTTCTCCCTGTTTTTTTTCCTGTCTCCACCATACTGTGTCCTAAGGCACATCAACTCTCTCAGTCTCAGTTCCCCCTGACAGTTGGCATTCCTGGGAGCGATGGTCTTGTGAGACTCTGTGCGGAGAGGTTCTGATGCCTGCCTGGGGCTGTCGGATGGAGGAAGCCTCTCCCACCATCTCCAAAAGCAGGCTCTGGGGTCAGCAGTCCAGCCTGAGTGAGGCAGGACTAGGACCACCTGGGCCAAAGTTTGGGATAATTCCTCAGAGACTGAAAACTACGTAATTGATTTTCTGGTGCTGTTATTGTTGCAGCCTTCATGTGTTGTCATGGATATTTCTGTTGGAAAATGGTGGGAGAGCAAATGGAGTTGATTGAGTTGGTTTTCATCACACAGAGAAATCTACATGCTACTGAGGGAGTGGGTCTCATGCAGTGCCATGTTCGAGTTCAGCCTTGGCCTTGGATACTACTGAGGTTATCGAATGGCATTCCTGGATGCATTTGTGCAGTTCTTCCCTGTGGAAATAGGGCATAGAAACTTTTAAACTTTATGTGGTCCAGAGATCACTGAGTTCTAGGCTCACCGTGGCCCATTTCAAGTGCAGTGTGATCCCATGGCACGGACTCAGAGAGCTGGGGCCATGCTGGCCCTCCCTCGTATTTGACTGTATGTGTACAGCTAATTAGTTTACTCTGCAGTGATGCTAGAGAGGTTAGGAATTGGTTGTGCTCTTTGAGTCAGCCCGTTTAGCCTGATAATTTTGCATTTGTACCGTGAGTAACCCTCTGACATTTTTTCAGAGTTAACTTTCAGATGAGGAAACCTTTAGCTTAGACTTGCTAGAGTTTTCATAGCTAGTAAGTGGTACAGCTGGGATGAAAATTTGGTTTCCCCTATACCAAGTCTAGGACTTTTTCTACCATTGTATCAGTTCTCAATGCAAACTCACGAATCATTTATTTTCCAGGAGGCAATTTTATTGCAGTGGATTTATTTTTTGGTTTATTTATCCATTTGACAGGTCTCTGAACCATGATTTCCCCACTTTTAAGAAATATCAACAATGCCATGCTTGATTTGCCTGAATGCCCAAGTGCTTTCCGTGTGTACTGAATAATTGCGGTGTGTGTTTAAGGATTATTCTTAGTGACTCACCCCACTTAATTTCACTCCAACTAGCATGACTTATTACTCCTGAGGATGGTTGATAAGTAGGGTATCCATCTGAGGAAAGTGTCACCTTTTATGTGGGACATACTTAAGAGAAAATTGATGATGGAAACAAATGAAGTTAATTAGTTGAGGGAAATTAAATAGATAAATAAGATATTTGAAGTCAGATTTGCACAGAGCAACAAAGATACTTGGCAGTTTTATGACAGTGCCATCTTAAATCTGTTTGGTAGATGACTAAGCATTAAAAAAATTGCAGACATCTGTCCTGTTTTTGACTGTTTCTTGCAGTGTTTTTTTTTTTGTGGTTTTTTTTTTTTTTTTTTTTTTTT